>NW_028186568.1:515001-518120 GCF_003343005.1 Rhea americana
CCCCCGGCCCGGGGCTGCTGCTCGCTCTCACGGCTTTGCCCGGAGTTCCTGTTCTCGCCCGGGGCCTTTCGGGATGCGTGAAGCCAGCTTGAGYTTTGGGGGTCTTCTCCTCTTTTTGGTGCGTGTAGAATATTCTCACACCATTTATACRCGTGGCTATGCTCTGGTTCTTAATCAGCGTATTCTATATTTTAATTATTTTGATCTTCTTTTAAAAATCCGTGCAACACACAGGTCTTTGGGAATGCAATGAGGATACTTCCTTTTTTTAATTTTTAAATAGCATGCTCAAATAGCATACTATTGCGTAAAGTAACCYCAGTAAGAGAAACAGAGGAATGCTGACACATTCTTCTGTGGTGTACTGCCACAGCATCACGAGGAAGTTTTAAATGCTCACATCCATGTTTGAAAACAACAGGAAGTTTTTAAGGAAGAAGGAAGATAAAGGACTGAATCATGAATATCCTACACAAGACTGTTCAGATACTTGCTCAGTACTTTGATAAAACAGAAAACAGATTCTAACACCTGTTTCTCAGTTGATGCATGACTCACAAATACTAAGTGTGATTATTAATTACTACTGTGTAGTTTCAAACTATGAGGCATGTGTCAAAACCATCCTCCATTAATGCACTTGTGAAATAATGTGGGCAGATCTGCTTCCACAGGCAAAACAACATTTGTTTTTATCAAATTAMTTACAGTTCTTTTAACAAAGTCTTTTTCAAAGTTATATTATTGTTCACAGGTGACATTTTCTAGTTATGTTTACAAATTTACGCGGTAAGGAGGAGGATGAAGCAAAACTAATCTCTCTTCCCACCTTTATATGGAAACAGGCAAAGGTCATGTTAAATGGAACGAGGAACCCATATGGTCTAGCGTCATCTCTGACAATGTCTGAGAGGTCCCAGAACTTTCAGAAACTTTGTTAGAGTTGAAAATAGTGAAGTTCTCRGAGCTACACAGTCATCACTGTTCCTCCTCCTCCTCCTGCTGAGGGCATCACTGCTCCATCTGGCACTGGTCTTTGTTGCTACCYATGAGCAATCAGTGGACACGGGCACTGAATTATTCTTACTGCCTCAGAAGTTATCRTTGCAGACTAAGGATGAAAAGAGTGGGCTGTACTGCATGTATGATATAGCTTGCAAGCTGTATCATATTGTGCTTCAATGTTAGACCTGTTTTGAGGAGCAATRGAGATTTACACTCTGAGGCTGCCCACTTTGAAAAAAAATAAAGATAAGTTTCCCATTAAGGTGATTTTAAAAAGAGATCCAAGCTGCTATGAAATCATGTAACCTATTAAGTTATTAAGACAATGAAGTCAGATCTTTTATATCACAGTATCATTACAAAATGGTACATGTTGACAGAAACTATTAAAGAGCTAATATTTTGATGAAAATGAGAATGGAGAGCTACTTTGAATAACTATCTCCTTAAGACTTTCAATTTAATATTTATTTATATACTGGTAGCACAGAGAAAATTTTTAATAAATCAAAAATTTTAAATCAAACATTGTGTCAGATCCAAATGCTGACATCTATAATGAGGAAGAAAGACAAGTTATACTTTCAGTGTTTTTGACCTTTTTTGTGGTAAGACATAAGAATTCCATTACTCAGTAATGTGAACAACTGTTGTGGCAACCTGTTTAAAAGACAAAAAAATCATAAGACAGTTTTCTCAAGTAATCATTTATGAGTAAAAACTGTCCATCTTTCATTAATAGCTGGCAATTACTCAGAAAGACTATCTTGATTCATCTTAGAACATCATGGAATGTTAACAAGCKTATACAAATGTCCAGGTTTATGATATATAAACTGGTGCCAAGACTTGGATGAAATTTAATATTTCTGAAATTTAATATTTCTACTAGGTTCTGACACTTGAATATAATGAGAGAAATTTGGAGGCTTTAGTATGTGTGAGCAGTACTGTATGGCACTGGTGGCCCCCACTGACTTCATAAAAGACTATGAGTAAGGCAGAAAGAATTTACAGCATAAGTAACAAATTAAGTAGACTGGATGATAACCAGAAATATTTACATAGAAGCTATGGAAGTTATTYGGACTTTTGACTGTTCCTAAAGTCTATCAATATCCTTGCTTTAAGATTTGCCTTAGCTGTTTAGCTAATGAAGAGTGCCAATCCAATTTGCAGCTCAGTATCTGACAAATATCCATACCCTACATTACGGAGTTGTTGCTCCACAAAATTGCACACGCTGAAATCCTAGGGCACAAGCACATACTAACAAGCTTAGAATATTTTCAACTGCTCTTCTGAATTGAGATAAAAATAAACAGTACCAAAGTACTCTCCTGAACTAGAGCCTTAATCACCAAACTGATTTAAATTGGATTTTTAGTATTCTATATAATTAAAGACAAGCTGGACTTCAAAATTTGAGAAGCACTGTAATGAAAATTGACTGACCTCATTTGGGGAACCTCTCGTTATAAATAATATAGTCTGTTATTTCTGTACTCACTTTTCTCTCWTGTTCACTGGTTATTAACACTCATGATGACATGATTATACTTGGTGGAAAATGGAGGGAGAGAATGCCAAAACAGTTTAAAAGTTTCATTTTCCTTAAAAAATTCTTAACAAATTTAACTGTATCGTAGATGTAAAAAACATCAGTTTATATAGCGAAGTGTGTTACCTAAAGAAAATAAAAAAAGAATGAAGTTGGCATGCTTCCACTTCTTACAGCATTTTATATCAAACATTTCAATCCGAGACTTTAAAAATACATTTTTCTAGAAGCCAGCAGCRTACATTCAGATTGGGATTTCAGAGTTGAGAAGGAGTCTTTCTTATTTTGTCCCTAACAGAATGATTTTTGTTTTGATTATTCTCATTGCACAAACAGAACTCACAGATCTAGCTAGATTTTATTCATTCTTTTTGTTTTAATAAGAATAACCTACAAAACTCTGATCAGATACACAGATTTTGAGATGTACATATATTTCTGTGTCCTAACTTTAAATCAATGGTTTTGGTCAGTGCATGGTTTTTGAAGCCTAAATTGGATTTATATTGTGTAAACAGCATGTAGCGATGCTGCCACTACTTTTCTTTTTTTT
>NW_028186568.1:518125-640944 GCF_003343005.1 Rhea americana
TGAATAATGCAGTGTTAATTTCACAGCATCTTTGCAAAGCTATTTTTTTTTTTTGAATAATGCAGTGTTAATTTCACAGCATCTTTGCAAAGCTATATTGGTTTTCCCATGAAAARTACATTTTCTTCTTACTGTGGTAAAATGTTCTCCACATTTACATTTCTGTAGAAACAGTAAAAATAATTTTGGTAAAATCTCTTGTGCTGCAGTTAGATGATTTCAATAAAGGTAGACTTTTGAATTAGATATAGATTTTAAATGATTACATTTTCTTCAGAATGGGACAGCAGACAGTTTGAGACTGTTCATTGTGCAGGTAGGAAGTTGGACTATCAGAATGCTTTGCTGCCCTCTAGGTGATATGGGTTTTGTCACAACAATCAAACATAATGCCAATACCTATGTCACATTCATAATTTGAACGCTAGTACATTCTGAGACATTTACTTGGGAGGAAAGATTTATATCTGACAAATATGTACTGGAAAGCATAGTCATGCRAATAAAGAAATACTGGAGACAGTATTTGTTGCTGAAGAACAAATTGAGAAAAYATTCCCTTTGTGACAGATCTAAACTGCGGTTGATAAAATGAATAAATACTGTCAAATAAACATATAGGTGAAAAGCTGGTTTGCCATTGGCAAAGTAGCTGTAGTTCAAAATTGTAGATTAGGAGTATATTGTTCTTTGAGTTAATGAAAGTACATGTTTAATTTCATTTTATCCCACGGAAATCTCCAGTGCATATACATGTATAGCTGTGTATAGTGTTAAGAGGATTGCTTGCTATGTTACCCAGCCAAGCAATTGTTTTGCTGATTTTGATRCCAGCAGTATAATTACAATGTAGTTACACACTTCCTTATTGATTCCCATTATTGATTTCCTTCCTTCCCTACTATTTAGTTTCATACACCTTTAAACCGTTATCCTGGTGATCATTTAGACCTGGACTGGCACTCACACAAGCAGAACAGCAGTAGGGTTTGAGGTGACACCATGAAGAGATACGTAGYGGTATAAGAGGGAAAATAATCTCTGTGGGGTTCTAGTAACAATTTTCCAAAACTGCTGGAGGCATGCAAGTAAATTAACAGACCTTTGGGTCTAGGTTCCTGCTCTGCCTGTCAGCTTGCAGGGGAAAGTAGTGTCTTATCGACTGTAGAACTGGCACAGAATACAGTCCATCTGGATCTCTGACAAAAATATACCATTTGTGATTACTACAACAGGATCCCAATTTACTCCTGTAGAAGTGTGTTTGTTTCTGCAGTAATGTWTTGCTTCTAGTAGGGTTTTGAAAAGTTAGATCTAAATTTTATTTATTATTACTGTTTTGTTTAAAAAGTASACTGTTGTAGGTTTACTGTATTAAMGTTTTGTGTTGAAATAAAAAGTTGATAACGTTTCCAAGATTTGTGATTTTAAAACGTAGTGCTCTATTCTTTGTGCAGCTATGGAAACRGGCTCAAACATCCAGCATGCCTCTGAAGGATTTAATAAAAGCAGGACAGTACTAGTGACACCTGACTTACCGGGCTTGATTGATATTTAAGACATCACTGCTGAATTAGTGCCACCTACTGCATGTTTTTGAAAGTAGTATCAACYGCCAACAATACCCTTATCATACTTCATCTATGAGGAACACCTGCATACTTCTAATATTCGTAACTTCTGAAAATCTTCAATATATAATTGAGTCTCTTCAAGAAAAAATCGTAGAAAGTTCAGGAGATAAGGTTCAGTCTGAAAGAAAAAAAAGTAAAAGATTTTACCCAAAGCAATGTGTAGTGCTGCAATTAACACTGCATCCTAGAAAGCTTTATATCATTTTTAAGAAATGATAGTGTTGGAGCCTCCTGTTCCTGAGGCACTGCACGGYGCTTTTAACATACTGGTTATAAAATAAATATTTAAAATTCTTGTCAATCCCTGCTTTGCTTCTGCTGAATGGAGCAGGTACACTTACTCAGAGGATGCGCACTGCGTCTTGCTCTTTACTGAAAGAAGTCTCAGCACCTGAGAAGGGAGGAAAGGTTCTTCGCTCCTTAAAGTGCTTTCAGCGCCTCCCGCCCCGCACACAGGYGCACTCTTTCTTTCAGCGCTGGCAAGAACCGAGGGCAGGAGAAGACCGGCCCTGCGTGACCTCGCTTCTCCTCACCCTCCTGCCAGGACCTGCGGCTGGCGCGGCCGTTAACAGCCCGCGCGGCCGCTGGGCGCGAGCGCAGCCCCGAGTGAGTCCCGGGCGCGGTGCGAAGGGCTGCCGAGCAACAAGTTCTGAAGGGAGAAGGGCCCAAGACTGCTGACAGGGACCTGGCAGGTAGCGCCACTGCTGGCCCCGCCGTCGCGATGCCGTTAAGGACCAACAACASCGTAGTCCAGCCGTTGGCGCCATCACCCGCTTTAAACCTCCCGCCCGCCAAACGCGGCGCCGCCGGCTGCGCTGCCTATTCGCCGCCGCACTTTCCAGGCGCCGCGGCCGCGGGGGCACTGGGTGGTCGCGGCCTCGCTGCGATCCCCCCTCGGGCCGCCGCTAAGGGCGACCACCGGCGGGCTGCGCCTCGTTTCCTCGGGTCCGCCGCTGGGTTAGTGCCTCCCTCGGCCGCCGAGGCGAATCTGCCGCGCTCGTCCGGCCGCTAGCGCAGTTTGGGCGGTTGTCAGGGAGAAGCAAGATGGCGGCCGCAGCGACCGAGGAGGACACGGAGCTGCGGGACCTGCTGGTGCAGACGCTGGAGAGCAGCGGGGTGCTCAACAAAATTAAGGTGCGAGGAGGCAGACCCTGGCGCCGGCGCGCGCGCCTCGCGARGCGCAGAGCGGGGAGCAGCCCTGGCGGGCGGCGGCCTCTGCCAGCGCCCTGGCCTGCCCGGGGCGGCTGCCGCTGCCGGGGCGCTCCGCGGCCGCTCCGCCCGCGGCTCGAGGCGGAGCCGGTGTGTGCTCGCCGCGGGCCGGACGGGAGGCCTGAGCGCCGCGCGAAGTCTGTGCGGCGGCCGCAGCGCTGGCGAAAGCGCCTAGGCGGGCAGGGGGCGGGGAGCCCGCGGCCGCCGCGGGGCGCCCGGCGTCCTGGCTGCCCGCTTTCGGGCCGCAGGCGCGCGGTGGTCCCGGGAGCTCTGTCACTCCTGCCCTGCTGCCGCTGCTGCTAAAGCCGCTGCAAACGTTCAGCTGCCGGGTCGTGTTGGATGGAGCGGACAGGGTTTCTTGTTTTTCTTACTCGGTCAAAAAGCCCTCACTGAAAACTTTCACCCAGGAATTCCTTGAGGGTCCCTACTTAAAACATGGCTCTTTTTAAGTGGAGGGCTGGAGCTGTGTCTTGACGGTCTGCTAGTCCACGGACGTGCCTAGGGATGCTGCCTAGCTACAGTGCACAAATACTACTACATTAAGAAGTAACATAGAAGGCAATGTTATAGTGCGGTGTAAGGTTCTCTCTCTTGTAATTGCTTCCATGCCTGTAATATAGTCTGGGCTTGTGTCAGCAGGGATATGAAAACTGGTTATAAGGATTCTTATTTTAGCAGTAACTATTGTGTATAGCAAAGAGCCATGCAATTATCACAGCATTTGAGCTGTTGGACCCCTTTCTAAGCCAGGAGAGAAATGAAGTTTGAATTTCAAATCACAGATGGTGATATCCTCCCCCCTCCAAAAAAAAAAAATACTATTTGAAGTATTTCAAGAGGTGGATGATCACTAGCATTTCAGGAACAGTTTAATGACTGAAGCAATTAATGGAAATGAGTATCTGTGTGTGTGTGTGTGTATGTACAAAGGAAATACAAAGTCACTACAGTGAATATTACAATACTACAGTGTAATTTCTTGCTATTTTGTGACTGTTTTTAAAAGCAATTAATATCAGAAAGCCAACTRACTCATTTACTGGAATCAAGGGGAAAAATAATTTATACTTAACAACTATTTCTATAAATTGCTATTTTTAAAAACAACAATTTATGTTTACTTTGGTTAACTGAAATTCARTGTTTAAATGCAAGTACGGTCATCTCGCTGTTTTGGATGTATCCTACCTTTTAAGAATGAGAGTGAAAACTGCTTGTGATATGCGAAGTAAGAACTTGATGAACTGCAATAATAGTTGCTGTTATGTAGAACTCTCTCAGATATTTACTGCTTCTCCGTGATACGACGTTCTCTCTCTGTTTTCCCAACCAATTTTCCTTTCCATTACACAGCCAGACAAGTTAACTTACTGAGCCAGTTAGGGCTGCTTAAACTAAGTTGAAGGATTTTACCMTGAGGTGGACAAAGAACAGGCATCCAAACTACTCTCTATGCTTGAAGATGAGAGAACATCACAGACTTTAAAGGTGGGGAGTGATAGAAAAGGTACTGAGTAGTGAAGCTGCTTTTTCCAGTTTGGTGCCAGCTTTGGATTTGTGATGCCCACAGACTGGTGAGAAAAGGTCCTGGTTTAGCCTGAGATGATTATGAGTGATTAGAGAGCTTACTGCTTTGCCAGTCTTGCTCTGTATCTAGCATGGTATGTGGCAAAATGAATATTTTGGAGTTGGAAGTTGAGATGCTGGAAGTTATAGACTGCTGTTAGGAAGATGCCCATGTGCCTCTTGTACAGTTTCATATATGGAAGAAATTTTTTTATGTGTGTGTGGGGAGGGGTTGTTTCAGAGCACTGAAGCAGGGAGCAATGACATATCCCTTTTCTTTGCCTGGAAGACCTGTAATCAATTTACATCAATAGCAATGCATTTTTCTCTTTTACCCTACAAAATCTTATTGATTACTTTAACCATGTTGCTGCCCTAAATATACATTCAACCACAGCTGTCTGCTGATGCGTGTATATTAATAATTGAATGCAAGCTTGCAGAAGGAGAATTTTGTACCTTCAGCTGGCCTTTTGCAGATCTCTGAAGTGCAGGTCTCCTTTACTGATAACTGTTGAACGTGCCTACCTTTTCCTTCTTAGGGAATGCACGAGTTGCCTGTSTGTGGCTTTAACAGCTCTTTAAGTGTTCAGCTACCTAAGTGGAATGAGAATGGTGGTAGTGCATGCATTTGGCAACTTGAAACTTCTATTATGCTTTCTTCTAATGGGTCCTTGATGAGAGGACCCATTGCTTCCTTTGCAAAAAAATCCCAGAGCTTCCTTTGCAAAAGCCACAGGACTTTGTTACTGAGGGTTTTTAGAAATAATGTTGAGAGACACATGAAACAACAAGGCCTTGTCAAACTGTTTGTAAAAAGTAGAATAGCCAGGAAAGCTCTAAGAGATTATATACTCAACTGTACTATGCCTGTATTTATATGTMCATATAAAGCATTTTATGAGGTTGAAGTGATCACCTTTTCATCATCAGTGTCACGAAACCTTTGTTTGTTAATCCAAGCTTTTGCCTCAAAAATAAAAAGTGTGAGTAAGTTTCAATAGAAAAAATAATTTTGCTCTAGTATCTTCAGGAGGTGGTGGACCTCAGGATGTTTGCATGTGAGATGTGGAACTATGCAAAGGAGACCTGTGTGTAAGCAGTAGGATTGTACTTAAGCTATATCTACATTTTTGGCTTCGTGCCTGTTACAGGAAGAGTCATCTTGGTCACTCTGATGTGGCTATGTGCATTAAGGAGTAGAAATGAATTGGAAGTCTCCCAAATACTTTCCTGTTGCAAAACAATGTCTCAAGTTTGTTTGATCCCAGAATGATAAGCTCCCTTCTCTCTCRGTTAAGTGCTGGACAAGTGTATTCCCTTTCCCACAGTAAAAGTTAATTCTCCAGGGGTGTGCAAATTATTTACATAGTAGAGTCCACAAGTAGAGGACAGTTAAAGGATACAAGTGGATATTGGTAGGTTGGGCCAGGAGGTAACAGTTACCTTTCCTAGGCAGTCTCTGTGTGCCATCAAATGTAATGTATATTGTCCATTTAGAATTCTCGGTGAAAGAAGTAGAGGCACTGAAGCTTTAAAAAAGTTGCYAAGTCTTAAATATTCCAAAATGCCTTAGAAGAAATATGATTCTTGAAATTAAGATATACAAAAAAGATAAAAATCTCATAACAAAATATTTGAATGCTCTGAATCATACTGTCTTTTTCTTGTGGAAATTCCATTTCTTCAAGTACGATCTGGCAAGAAGTCATAGTAATTTGTATATTTCAATGTTATTTAAAAAAAAATGTATTATCATAGCCTATTTGTGTGTGTTTCCTGAAAGAATTGTAAATCAAGAGTACAAGTTTCAGAGCAGCCTCAAAGAACTGGATTTCCAGCTCTCAGAAGAAACAAATAGGAGGTAACATAGGTAGTTTGGAATATTTTTGTGTGAAGAAGCAATATAGTATGTTTTTTATATATCAAACTTATTTTTTTTCCCCAGGTTTGTTGCTTTTCAGGCAGAAAGCTCTTTTTTCTCAACCTCCAGTCACATTGCCTGTAGTCTTAAATGTGTAATTGTAGATTACAATCACTGCCATGTTGCTTGAGGAGAAACAAATGGAGGTTAAGCTGTTTGCTGGCTGTTTGCATTCTGTTTGCATAGTGAAAGATTGTGCTGGTAGAAATATTGTTTCTTTTTAATTTGGTAGGCAGAGCTACGAGCTGCTGTGTTTTTGGCGCTAGAAGAACAAGAGAAAGTAGAGGTAAGAAAGTAGTGTTTTTCAGTTTCTTGTCAGTGCTTTGTGTAAAATTAAAAATAATAGTCTAAATACCTTCTACTTATGAAAGGTATCAAGAAAATTGTATGTATTGCTGTGTAAGAGCATAACGCTTTAAAAAGAAAAAAGGGGAAAAAAGAATATAAGGATTTCCTGATATTTAGAAATAGGAATTGCTACTGGCCTTTTAAAACTGTAGTTCTAAGTAACTGTTTATCTGCTGTTTTCATATTGCTTCTGTCCAGTTGATCAAAATAACCAAATGTTTTTTCCCAACGAATATTTCTTTAAAAATATTTCTGGTTGACTGATCAAGATTTTAAAGGATTTTGAGATAAAAAATATTATAGTGGTTTGTTTCAAGAAGTATGTTGTGGAAAAAAAAATGGATATGGACACTTGGCAAGTACGCTAATGCTTTTAGTATTTTTTCTAAGGATGTTGCAGGTTTAGTGCAGGATAATTTATTTATTTAAAGAAGAAATCTGAATTAGTGATGGCCTACRGGTTTAGCTCAGTTGRTSAGMGTGTGGTGCTGCTAATGCCAAGGTYGTGGGTTCAGTCCCCRTACAGGGCTATGCTGAGGGTTGGACTAGATGATCTCCAGAGGTCCCTTCCAACCTTATGATTCTATGATTTGCATTTAGCATGAGTAGCTGGAATGATGCTGCATATGGTGATGCTGTTCAGTAAATTAATTGGGGGCAGGTTTAGCTCAGTTGGTGAGAGTGTGGTGCTGCTAATGCCAAGGTTGCGGGTTCAGTCCCCRTATGGGCTATGCTGAGGGTTGGACTAGATGATCTCCAGAGGTCCCTTCCAACCTTACCATTCTGTGATTCTACATACTGATACTGTGGCAGTATCACAACTTTTAGGTATACATRATACCAAAATGATTAAGCAGCAGTACTGCTGTGATATCTAGATGCTAGTTTTATGTCCCTTGCACCTGCTTCTCCCAGATCCTCAGTACTGCCAAGTTAGCTGTGTCCTTGCCCATTTTCCAAACCTAGAGAGAAGAGTGAAAGAACGGAAAACAGTCCTTCCCTTTCTTCTGTGGCTTAGTTGGTTCTTTTCTTTCTGGAAAAATGCATGAGCGAAACAGGCATTACTGGTTAGGTTAGTAAGGAGGGGAAGGGGTTGTTTCCTAATATGAGGTTTCATGTTATATCCATGTAATATGGATCCCTTTGCCATCTCTTATGGCAATTTTCAACATGTGGTAAGGTAAGGAGGGGAACAACCTCCCAGGCTATCTGGAGAGTAATAGGGCTGGAGAGAGCTGAGGAGAAGGAAAGGGGGCGGGGGGGGAAGAGAGAGAGAGACTTGCTGTGGTTAGTCTCGGCTGACCCTGTGATCAAAAGGTTTAAAAGTATTACCATATTTTAATTTTACACTCTAGAGACACTAAAGGTGTAGTAATATTTATCACTAATCCAAATTCCTAAAAATTAAGGAAGTAAAAAAAAAAAAAAAAAAATTTATTGTCAAAGAGCGTCCTGTGTGTTAGTACTTATGATTGTAGTGACAACTAGCTCTACCATATCCTTTTCTTAGAGTTTCTAGAAATTGTTAGTTAGACACATACCCAGGATGTTTTGATATGTTAGGAATGGCATTTAGAATTTGGCTTTATCAAAAATGTGCAGGAATTTCCAAACTAAACATAGCAAATTGATTTTTTTTTTTTTTCTTTTTTCTCCCCCGGTTTAAATATCAAAGTTGAAGAAGACAAATTAACAAGGGAGGAAAAATATTTTCATAACTTCTTGGAAAGTCTTTTAATTAATAGAAGATTAGTACTAATAYGCGAACGGTTAATTAGCGTAGTCCACATTTTGTCTGAATCATTTGTAAATATACATTTTAAAGATGAAGTTTTCTTAAATAAACCTGGCACTATATTTTAAGAGCAGTTTGGCAAATTAACTGCAAAGTTTACCTCTCTTAATTCTAAAGTAAATAAAAATCAGAAATGCCGTTAAGAATTTGAGTACAAATCTTCAAGTTCCATAGTTTTGACAATAGAAATACTGAGACAATCTTAATTTGCCCGTGCAAATACGTTGCTCTGCAGCTTTTGCTTATAGGTAGTAGAGTTAATACAGAAGTGAATTTTAGTTGACGTGAATTACGTATGACAGGCATTGTATGGAATCTTGTGCAGCAAAACACTTTTTTTTAATTTCTTTGTAGAACAAGGATTTTGTTAATTACCTTTTCATTTTCATTTTTTGACAGAACAAAACGCCTCTGGTGAATGAAAGTTTGAAGAATTTTTTGAGTACAAAGGATGGTAAGTATTTTGTTTATTCTACCTCAAAAATAAAAAAAATAGATTTAGAGATGAATGAATTAAACCTTTGAATATTGTATTAGCAGGACAATCCTAATGACTTAAAGCATGCTCCTATTCCTGTCAAATAAATGTCATAATTACTGCTCACTTTATTTTCAGAATAGAATGTGTTGTAGAATTTTTGAAGTTAATATTGATAAAATTGTTCTGTTTGTAAYTAAGGTTACTTAGCGTAATCATAACTCACCATGAAAAATGATAACTTAGTAAAGCCATTCTAGACCAATAGAAATAGTGACCTGTGAAAACAGACTGTAGAGGTACAGTACTGAACACAAGCCTAGGATAAATGCTAAAATAAATAAAAATAGCTCAGTAGGTTAAAAAAAAAGAAAGAAATCTTATGCTTGAATTTTATAAGCAACCTCGGTTTATGCTCCTGCTGTATTGCTGGCTGAAATAATTTACATCTGATGGCTTTAATTTACATTTGATGACTTACTGATCTGAGTTAGAAATTAATGAATTGGTACAGAAATTATGAACTAGAGCTGGTGTGAACTTGCAACTGGAAAACTGTGTGGTTGTAGCTTGCTGCATGTCTAAATAATGTTTGTAGGAGTGTTTGTTCAGTGTAGATGTGCATGCTGAAGCCAAATTAGTGTTAMATATTGAAGTAAGAATTGCTTCTGTCTGGTATATACTTACTTTCTCATTTCCTTTTYAGGTCGCTTGGTAGCTGGTCTTGTTGCAGAATTTCTACGATTTTTCAATCTTGACTTTACRTTGGCTGTTTTTCAGCCTGAATCGAGCACAGTAAGAAAGACACTGTTTTCAATCTRTACTAGACTGATTGTTTGGAGTGGATGGCAAAGAATACAGAAAGTAGTACAGATTTTTTTTTTAAGCCACTTGTGTTTATTCTAACTAATTTTTGATATTCRGTTTATAAAAGGTACATGTTGCAGTAGAGACACATGCTCCAGGAAAATGTGCTAATATGAATGATTATTGCCTTTTCAAAAATGACTGCTTGATAAAATGTCTATTTTGAATTAACAAATCAATAAATTTTGTGAAATCATAAATGGAGTCTATAAGACAGAAAAAGAAAACACTTGCAACATTTTTTTTTTATCAATAATTTTACCATGTTATGGTATTAACTTAGTATTGTTGCACAAAGAGTAAAATAATGTCAGTGAATCTGCTTGGAAAGAAATTTCAGTTAAATAAAAGGTTGTGCAGATACAAATACCAAATGCACTTTCTTTTAGGCTTACGATACTGATTTAGAGTTTTTCCATAAGAGAACGTGTGTGTCTTTCTCTTTACAATGTGAAAATTTTTCTATTAAGCTTTTGGTTAAAAAGAGTCGGTTTCATTTATCTAAAAAATTTCTCTTTACCCGTTGAATATTCTTTTTTATTCTTATTGTCAGTTTAAATATTTTAATAGAGTCAGGTATTTAATAAATCAATTAATTGACTTCTTCTTTGAACAATAATTTTTTTTCATTTGATTTGGGTATTGATTTCATGTTTTTTAAAAAAATAACCAGGGAAATGTGTTGAGCATGGATTAAAACAGTTGAAAACTGTGGTTATATAAATGGACTTTACTGTTTCTTAGAAGTCTGTTTCTTGTCAAACATACATACAAACATACAAAATCCTATACTTTTTTTTACCCTTTGCTAAACATCCATAATTTCATTTATCATCTTAGGACAGATCTATCCTAAGAGGCATCCTCTGTACTAAGGAAAGCTTTTAAACAGATTGTATTTTTAAAAAGTATTTTGAAAAAATGGCCATTTATATCACTCAAGTCTGTTGTCATTTTTTTCCCAAGTGCATAATTACTAAACTCAATACATGTGTTAAAACTGCTATTTGATATTTTACTTTATTAGCATAGGATATAAACTTCATTTGTTCTTGTTGTGCAATGTGATTATTTTACAAAATGATGGTTATGATTTTTCAAACTCTGTGGAAGCAATGAAATTTTACATGTATAAGTAAGAGCATCATTTCTTTTGCAGAAGGCTTCCTGTAGATACTGATGGAAAAACAAACTTACTTTCAAACCTAGGTTGAGTTTTCAGGAAGATCTTAACTCATAGGCATAACAAACTCAATTAAATTCATTGAAATGAAATGAACATAGAATCTTATGATGTTACTTTGAGAGTAACTTCTCAAGCTATGATCTCCTTTGAAATTGGTTTACTTCTGATTTGTTTACGCTATTKAATTTTGACAATTTCTGAAAACATACTTGCCACAGAGAAGTTATTAATTGAAAGCTGGATATTAAGCATTTCTGTAGTTATAGACCAAAAGTGACTGAGTAGTTTGAAATGTCAATTGCAGTCAAAGAATTCTTAGTTCTGAGTTTTTTGTTTGAAACAAGTTTTTATGCATTAAATAGTTTAAAGYCTGATGGCTTTTAAATTCATATGAATAGGTTACTTGGTGATTTTTTTTTTTTTGCTTATTTAACATTTGGAAGCAAGTATTTTCAAGTATTCTAATGGTCTTTAATGATGATGCTGGTGGTTTGGAAATGTTACTATCTTGCTAATTATTCTGGACAACTACCATCATACTTATCACTGAAGTGTATTATGAGATTTTTTTTTAGCCTGGATTTTAGGACAGACCTAAATGCCCACATGGAATACTTGTAGGTTCTTTGAGTCTAAAATATGAAATAGGGCCTTTCCAGTTACTTTGCCGTCAGTCTTCATTGAAAACTTTGTGTAGTATCTCTGTATTACCTCATTCGGGTTTATGCTACCAAGTAAGAAGAGTCATAGTAGTTGGTAAGGCTGAAAGGGACCTCTGGAGATCATCTAGTCCAACCCTCAAACGAGTGGCCCGCACAGGGATCGAACCTGCGACCTTGGCATTGTTAACACCACACTCTAACCAACTGAGCTGAACCATCTACGATTCTATGATCATGCTTTCTTTCATGTTGCCACTCACTGTTGGGGGGGGGGGAGTGCTTCATTTACCTCAGTAAAGACGTTTCTTGCTCCTTGAAACGCTCCCTTCTTTTTTTCAGTAAAAGCATCCTGTGCTATTTGAAATGTTTTTCCATATTGCAGTGCATATATGAAACTTGGCCAAAGYGAGGCAAGTTTGCTGAGCCTGTTGCTTAGAGTGCTGAACAGTGTGGCTCTGTTTTCTGGTGTAACCCCCTTCTCTGTGTGTTCTGTTATATCGTCTGTGTCCTCTGTGTAGCAGTTATCAGAGTGCAGTGCTGTTGCTTGACAGGTGTTTTGGTAATAACAGTGTCATTAAATCACGTAAGAGTTCAAGATAAACTGGTGCCATTTGCAGTAGTGCCATCCTGAGGTTATGCCAGCCAGTCTAGATTTGCTGCAGCATTCTGTTTCTGCTATAATGTGAAGCTAATTTTTAGAGAAGTGTCTTTTTCTTTATTTTTTTCTTATTAATTTGATAGCTTTTTGCTGATACTGAGAGTTATTTTTATCCCTCTGTCTGTCCAAAATTATGGTTCTTTAAGTGAAATAGAGACTAAAAGTGTTGCTGAACTTCTGTCTGCACAGAAACAAGGACCCTCCATCATTACTGAAATACTGCTTTGAATTTGCTGAAACCATTGACTGCATATGCTAGGATTCACTTTTAAAGATGATAGGCTAAAGTAATTGGACCATGTAAATCTTTAAATACTGAAACATGGTCATGATGAGTACTTGTATATTGAAAACAGCTTTGGTCTTTGATAAATTTGTGTACATATCAGGACTAAATGATGCAACAAGCTATTAATATTAGACTCTACATGCAACAGGAAGTCCTAATTACTATTTAGTCAGATTATTGTTGTGTTAAATCAAAAAGCTTTAGGAGTTATATTACAAAATATATTGTTTTCAAATAGTTATTTCTGTGTTGTAATTTTTTCTAGCTAAATGGCCTTGATGGTCGAGAAAACTTAGCTCAAGATTTGGGAATTATAGAAGCAGAAGGTACTATGGGTGGTCCCCTCTTGTTGGAAGTTGTTAGAAAATGTCAGCAGAAAAAGATTTCAGGCACAGAAGAAGTAAGTACTGTTAAGATGTGGTATTCCTTTCTTTATGCATATTTTTAATTCATTTTTCTTCATAAATAAATGTAATCCTTTATTTTTTTGTCATCCCTTGCATGTCAGAGTTTCTTTTTGAGTAATAAAATACTCTAATATTTATAGAAAATCAGATGGCTTTTGATCATGATGAAAAATAAACTGAAATTATGAACACTTGACTAAAGCTACTGTATTAAATTGTTCCRAGTCTTTGTAATAAAAATAAATTAGTATAATGGAAAAGCCTAAAACATACTGTATCAGGATACAATGTTGAAAGATAGTGACCACGACTACTCTTAGTGACCACGACTACTTCTCTTTAACTGCTAGTATTTTACTACAACATGCTAACACAAAGTGAACTCACATAAACTCAAAAAGACTATGCCACTTATTTTCTAGTTTCTAGTATGGTCAGATAACACTCATAACTGACATCTGTTTTATCTTTGGCATATTTCTAATTTTAGTAAAACCTGAAAATGCTGGTCTAGAGTTGGTTTTATTAAAACTTTAAGTAGTTCTTTAGATATTTTTAGTTTTTAAAAATATGTATCTATGTTAAAAAGTGTTGAACTAGCTGACAGCAGTGAGAGTGATATTTTTAATGGAATATGTAATAAAGTTGTCAACTGAAATCCAAATAATAACATTTGATGAGTCTCTGTCATGATTGTGGTTTGAAAGGAAGTCCACCCCACCCAGGTTGTATTTGGTACCTCAACCAAAGTTTAATTTCAGAAGAATTGTCGTAGACTTCCTAACATAGCAGCATGGTGTCACAATTTGCATGTGGCATGTGCAGGAATGATAATCTTGGTTTTTATTGGATGGTATTGTGCCACAATTCGATACATTTTATTCAGTGTTTTTGTGAAACTTTTTAGGTGGCTCCAGGTCTAAATGATAGTGTGTGCTTGTCATCAAAATCATCTGATGGAAGATCAAGTATACACCCTGTACCAAGTAAGGTAAGGTTGCTTACATCGAATGAGAAAGCTGTGTAGCGTATTTGAGATAAGAGAAAGAGACGACTCTTATGAAACTGGAGATACAAGGGCATTCCCTTAGCAACAATCTCTTTCAGTCATTATTCTCAACTGCTTTGAGGCACCCACTTTTTAATATTTGTAGACTTTTTGTCAGGAATAGGTAAGTGTAAATACTGGTTACTTTCTTCCATGTAAATCAGTTTTTTAACTGTGTATACCTATGTTCTAATGCTGTTCTGTTGTAGCTATGATGTATATGCTACTAATTAGAATTTTTCAGCTTATGGAATTAGAAGCTTTCTGTGCAGTCTTTTACACATGAAATTGTAGACTCTCTTTTATAAACATCTTGAGCTTTATAAACATCTGCTCTTTATTGACATAAAAGTTTCTGAGAGTTGACTTAAGTAATTCAACGTATTATTTGGATATCAATGAAGAGTTTATAGTGGGATGATGATTCGTAGCTGGAATGTTGATATTTTGATAAGCCTGGTAAGGAGCAGTTCCTCATTACTGAGGAGGTTATGAAACATATATTTGGTTTGTTTAAATCATGAGAAACATTTGTTGCAATTAATGCTGAAAAACTTGAAGCTATTACAAAAGTCTGTGTTCCTCCGAAGTTATACTACTAATTTCTCCTTTGTTAAGATGATTTTCCTTCATAGCTTAATTTAGATGTCTAAAAATTTAATTTAGCTTTGTTTTTATTCCAATTTCTGTGAAAAGAATATTGAAAATTTTTCAGCAATATCTTTCCTGATTATTTTCTTTCATTTATATTCAACTCTTTTGAGAGTTGTACTACACAACAGTTAATTCCTCYTATAACTATTAAAGAACTGAGAACCAGCAGGAACTAGGACTCATTTTTGGTATGGTAAAATAAAGCTTAAACAGACAGTAGTACAGTCGATTCTGATTCATGGCAGACTAAAGAAAGGAGCAACCTGGGATAACAGGAAGGGCTGAGATGTTCCTATAGCAGAAACTGTTCAGTTGGAACTCCACTGTAGCTTTTAAGCAAATCTTTATATTCAAACTCCATGTAGAAAAATACAGTGAATTTGAAATTAAATTTCATTTGAAAAAGTTGATGGATAGGAGGCGCTCTTTTTGCATGTGTCTATAGTTGCAATAATTAGACTGCTTTTCTGTATCGAAGTAGGTAAAATGCATGTTGGTGGGGTTTAGTTTTCTGTGTTTTCCCTTTCCTGACTGTCAGTTGTGTAACAGATAACATACAAACTTCCACTGTAATAAATGGATGGCTGTGCCAAATCCATCCTAGCAACATATGATGTACTGCATCCAGTTGTCATCATTTTAAAACAGTAAAAAATTAAATCAGTTGTTGTAAAAGGTTGTCTTAATAACATTCTTGGTTATTTGCATCTTATTATAGTAGGCTGAGTGTTGTCATTTTAATCATATAGTATAAATGTCTGAATAAAACTGATACATTTTAGCATATTGAATAAAAATGCCTGCCCAGGWTTCAAAGCAAGAAAATAATTAGTGTTTTGGAGATTTTAGTGGTGTGTGTGTGTGTGGTGTGGGGTTTGGGTTTTTTTTCTTCTTCTTCTTTTTGCTTGTTTGTTTTTAGCATTTCTGGCTATGTGAATTATAAGATGACATTAGGAATTCTGTGCTTGTTTAGAAACATGATTTTTTCATGATTAACAAAACAAAATGATAGCTCAGGATTTGGGATGCTTATGACTACTTTTGCCCATTAAGTATAATTTCTTACTTGCTGATTTTTTTCATATGCTCATGTATTTAGCTGTCCAGCTGTTGTGTTTTTGACCTTCAAACCCCACAGGAGAAGAGGCCAGGGAGAGGGGTTTTGTGCAACTATAAAGATATGTTAACATTCAGAAGAATACATTTTTTTTTAATCGAAGTTCATAATTCTATTCATTTGATATTTTATTTTGTGCCACAGCTACTTTTGTAACACTTGTTACAGTTACAAAATGGAAAAAGCTAGTCCTGAGCTCTTCCGTGGAACTTTGAATTCAAATGATTCAAAAACAGAATATTTATAATCCTACACCAAAATAAGCCTTATTTTATGTGAAAGCTACTTGTCATTTAATCAGTACTTCTCACCATAAATACTATTGTTTTGGGGTCCTTGTTTTCAGTGATTTTTTTTTTTCTTAACTCGGAAAACTTTTTTTGGCTTGGGGAAAGCAAACTGATTAGCCCTTTGTGATCAATAACATAGAGGATAATAGACTATCAAAAACAATTAGATGATTTGGTATATATGGTCTAGTAGTGCTACAGAAGAATAGCATCTTCCTAAATTACGTTAATAAAATGAAGTAAGGGATACAAAGGAAGGCTTAGTTGTATTGTTTCAGTAATTTAATTATCTTTCTATAGAAATGGAGTGACTTAAATGATCTATACTTATCTTTCATTTTTCTGCACTTTTACTATTCTATTTTTGTGCTCAGATCCAAATTATAAAGGACTTCATAAACAGAGAAAGTGTTTCTACAAAGTAGATGGGCAGGTAAAAATGCATGAGAGGAGAAGATGGTAGCTGGTGTTTTAAACTTTAGAGGAAGAAAAAAAAAGAAACCCAGCTTATACTTACAGGCTGGTTTTGAGCAGCAAAAAGTATGGAGCCTGGTTTCTTACAGAGTGGGTCCTATATTCTGTAGTACTCTGTTGTCTCCCTTCCACGTCCTTAGCATGCTTGCGCTCCCTGAAGTGACCTCAGGGTCTGCACCTACCGGACTGGAGAGGGGAGAGCGCACACTGTGTGTGCTTGTGCGTGCGGCGAGTTGGATCTGCTCGAGTTGGATCTGCTCGTCTGCTGGTAGATGAGCTGGTGGCCGCTGTTTGGAACTGATCAGCTGTTAAGGTAGAACTCTCTGTCTCTCAGGACCTGTGGCTTTTTCTTCTCTCTATCTTCTTGCTTACACAAAATCTGTAAGAACTGATATCTTCCAGACCTCTACTGCTCCATTACCTTTGACTGGAGCTGATCAACAGGTTTGGAAGTTACTGAGAAGTGTGGGGAACAGAAAAGGGCATAAAGAGCTTCTCTTCCGTAAGACACTGGCTACTCACCACCTCCAGCAAAATGTGATTGAAGTACTGAAGTTTTGTTCAAATTACTAATGTGATCTGACAACATCAAATGTTTGAATAAATGTATTTTTTTAGATTATTGAAAGTAACTTGAAAGCTTTTAACTCGCTAATAAAAGCTATAAAAGAGGAAAGCAGCATTGGATGGGATTTGTTGTTAGCTGGCTCATTTGGGAGAGAGAGTCATAAGGATAAAAAGAAAATGACAGCTTGGTTTTTAGTCCACTTTTCTGTTCTTGCATGGCAAACAAGTAAACTACATAATTAGAAAAGCAAACTTGATTCAAGGTTAAAAGTTGCTTCATTAATTGCAGAGCTTGTTGATGGTATCTTAAACAACTGGTGTTTCTGTAACAATTGACCTTTTAAATGGAAATTTTAACTCCGTAAGTTCTGCCTGAGGGAAAAATAATTGATTGTCAACACCCTTTTTAAAACATCTGAATGATAAAAAGATCCGAATGTTGTTTATAATTCAATCTTAATAGTATGTTTGCTTGAAGGTATGTAGCTGAGCTCATACATTTGTCTTGGTACGGTTCTAGATTAGTTAAGTACTACTGAAGATGGATGTAGAAATCGTAAATTGTCCAAGCTCCCTTGCATATACTGCCTTTCATATTCATGTTTGAATTACTTAATTTGAAGCAGATAGGAAGAGAAGAGCTAAGTGGTTGTTACATGGCTTTTTCTCAGAAATAAGAACATGGTTAGAGTACAGAAAAAAAGTAGTTTCAACAGCTGATGAATTGAGCGTGGTTCCATGTGTGGTTTTGGTGGAGGGTGCATGTCTCCAAGCTGGTCAAACCGCTGGCTAATAAGAATCTTATTGTCGTGTGCCTGTTCTTCGTGAAGCTTTTTACAATGCATTTTAAAAGAAATTTCTACACGTATGTCAGTGGTTGAATTAGCCGGACAGTCTGAAATATATCATAGAATCACGGAATAGTTGAGGTTGGAAGGGATATACTGTATGTAGCTCATTTGTGTTCTTCTCTAGGTTGAGGCTGTCAGAATTCTTTATCAAGTTACTATTGAGTATTTAGATGAATCAGTCCACAGATACAGAGGCTTCTCTGACTTTCTGTAGCCTAATGACAGTGACTGACTGGTTGGTCAGTAGTGGCATGATTTTTTTTATTACTTATGTATTTATTTATTTTATAATGTGTATGTATTTAATCCCCAGTAAGTACATAGTATTTAACAAGAAAGTGATTTGAAGGTTAGTTTCTTAATAGAGATATTGCTGGATGAGGAGTATCTTATTCTGAGCAAGAAGTATTAAAGTCATTCATCTTATTTCCACTTTAAGGAAAATGTTGTGCGTAGTCAAAACACTATCATTAGCAGTTGAGGTAGCAGCAGCTGATATGGTGATCAGAACAATTTCATTTATATGCTGTTTCCAATTAGGATTTTGTGATAAGACTGCAAGTAAAATGTAATTTCCCATAAGTAAAATAAATTGGAACTTATGATCAGGCTTTTTGTACTCTTTATACCAAGAAGACCTTAATTCCATTGCAGTGATAGATGAATACATTCTCAAAATGCTTTTCATAATACATTACTGAATCTTTCATGAATATATATTTCTCTCAGATACAAGCAAAAGTTGGTTTCAATATGGCTAGGTTTTCCCATGGAAACAGCAACTGCTATTGGTTGGAGTACATACTCCTTTAAAAATAAGCAGTTGATATCTTGAACTGATAAACCGTTGTCCGGTTCGCTAGTTCACTTGCTACGGGGCAGCCAGATGGGAGAATATTCTGCCCAGGTAATGTACTTGTCCTAAAAATAATACAGAAAGAGGAAATTACAACCGATCCTGACTGGCACAAGATGTAAGTTATCTGAACAGTGTAAACTTTCTGAATGAAACTTGAGATTCTCTGGCRGTTTTCCAGCAAGTCTGTAAGCTAAACTGGCCCTTTCTGTGGCTCTGCAACTAACAGATGTAATGTAGAAGGGAGCATGCAAGGAGAGACCAAGACCACAGCTCTTGGAGCACAGTTTTATTTTATTTATTTATTTTTTCAAGTGCATGTGTGAAACCACACTTTCATTTATCTTATTAACAGCATCAGGCTGAAACCCAAGGTAGACGTGTTTTTCTTTGAACACTTAGCCATGGTTAACCAATCACTACTATTTGAAAGTAGTCATTTCACATTAGCACAGCTTTAAGATATGAGTTCAAGCAAAGACTAACTTGTGCTTTCAGTTTCTCAGAGCAGGTAACAGCAGTTCACTCCTTCCAGGGCCCAGAATGGAAGAGGCTGTCACTGCTGTTCTACACCAGTCAGCATATCCCTAAGTATTTCATTTTCTGACAACAATTCTGTTCCTCTAAGGTGGAGAATTAAAATATTGCTGTATCTACTACTTATAAATACTTTTTTCTTTTTTTTTCTTTTTTTTTTCTTTTTTTCCTGGAAGAACTGAGCTGCTGCCACAAATTAAATGTGGTTCTGTGGTTTGTGACTGAGGTAAAATGGCCTTGGTAGGCCTCTGAATTTTATGGCCTATGGTTTGAAAAACTTACTTTGGTCTTTGGAATGAAAGATGATGACTGATAAAGAAATGCATGGGTCAGTCCAAGATATATCTTGGTTGTCTTGATTAAACAATAGTTTTCTTTCAAAATTGTTGCTGTTCTTAGTGCACAAAAATGAATTTGTGAAATAAGTCTTTTCACTGCCTTAATTTTAAATAACGTAGGAGAAGATAATATTGTCTCACTGCTTGTTACTTAGCAATATAATGTTACTCAAAAACAAAAAATCCATATTGTCACAACGATTTGATTATCTACTTAAATGTTCTTCTTTGGGCCACAAGGTTTTATAAAGATATAACTTGGGTAACTTGAGCTATGTTACTTGATCATAAAGTTAGTGTATAGAATAGTCCTTACAAGCAGAGTATCCGAAGGAGTGAGCCATAAGCATGTTAAAAAGACTGAAAGTTATATACTTTAAGTATTCTGTTGCTGTGGTTTGTTTGGTTTTAATATTTGGAGGGGAAAAGTGTAATTAATTGCAGTCTTCTGATGCTTACCACTTAGAAACTAATACTACATTGCAGAGGTTCCCATTTACTTGTGTTCTTCATTCAGAGATGCTCTTGAGAAGCAGGAGGTTTACCAAAAACACTAAAAACCATTGTATGGTTCTCTGTGGCTTAGTGTATTCTAAACTTTTCATACATGCAATTAAAAATTGTAGTCTTGCTGAAATTGAAATAATGTTAGGGTTTTTTCCACATTAAATTGAAGGTATTTTTTGAAGGTACATCGAATGAATTTAAGTTAGTGGCTTTTGGATGGGTTTAAACTGATTTCTTTTGAAGACTGTTTTAACTTAACTGACGATATGTTTATAGAGTTACAAAATACCACTAATAAATAATGTTATTAATACATTCCACACATCTTGTAATTTCAGACTGTAAAAAGTATAGGAGGCAAGAATCAGAGCTTGTATGTAAATTTTTTTTATGACCTACATTCTTCAAAACTGGCTGCTTTTATATTAGGTCTAGATAGCACTATGCAGAGGACGGGTGAAAAAGCTTTCAAAAAACAATAGCAACAACAACAAATACTTCCTTTGTGAAGTGACAAAACATTTTTCTTTTGTGTGATTCCTAATTAATAGACAGAAGTACTAATAAAACAAACACTTTGTTTTTAAAAAAATGGTGATATATGTATGTATCTATGTATGTATCTATATATATATACACACACTGTGTGTTCATACTACTGCTTACAGTATTTTAAGAAATAGAACAGTTTATATGGGTTTTATTCAAGACAAATTACTTTTTCTTTTCAGTGAGTGCTTTTTCTATATTTGTTTAAGGTTTCTGAAACCACTCAAAGTGATACAAGTGTCTCATCAGGAGAAGCAACCAAAAGTAGCATTCATTTTCTACCTAATGAAACAAAGTTAGATCCTCAACTACAAAACAAAGACTTAAATACCAAAGAAAAAAGTGATCCAGGTGTGGATGAGGATGATGTAGAGGGAGATTCCTTTTTTGATGATCCCATACCCAAACCAGAAAGAACTTATGGCTGGTAAGTAACCTGGATACTCCAGTTAATGTGTGCCATGAGTGACAAACCTGCATCTCTTACAGTTCCGCTGATGCACTGTTATAGTGTCTCCAGCCTGTTCTTTGGTGGAARGAACACCTCTGAGGTGCAGACCCCTGTGTTTCTTCCCACAACGGAGCTGCAGTTGTGGTTAGCGCTAAAAGAAGTGAAAAAATGAGAGGGATGGAGCTCTAGATATAAGCGTAATTTTTGTAAGCAGCACAAAAATATATATTTTTTTTCCTTTTGGTATTAGAAATATCAGGATTAAAGTTGCATCTGTGAGTACACCGAATTTTACTTATCGAAGAGCTTGGTTAACTAAAATCTAACCATTATAGTAACTGGCTGTGTTACCAGATAAATGATAGTTGGGAATATTGAAAATCTAATTATTGAATTTTAAACTGAAAACTCTTAAAGGAATTAAGTTGTTCAGATACTGTATCTGAGATTGTTGTAAATTACAGAAAAAAAGAGAAGTTACTTCAAATTACTATGTTTCATCCTGCAAATTCATCATGTTTTTTGAGGGTATGTGTTTGTTTCTTTGTTTTAAACTGATCGCAGGTAGTGTGGGTCAAGTAATGGAAGCAGAAAAGGCCGAATAATAACATTTGAATAATAATATCTATTAATTTCTTATCATTTAAGCATTTTCATTTGACAACAATGGAAATGCACTTTTGAACTGGGTAAACTCTATTTCTTTAATAGCTATTTTAAAAAATGCATCCAAGAAAAAGATTCGTAAACACTCTGTAAAATAAGGCTTTTCTTAATCCAGAATCTCCCGGACTAAAAAAGTGATTTCGAATTGTATGTCTGTAGTCCCAGTCTATAAATTAGTAGGCATGTACCTCATGATTTAATTGTGATATAGAAGTTACTATAACCTCCTTTTTTTTTTTCCAAATAGATAGATATGTAAGTATGATTTGCTGCATATGTAAATAGTAAATGAGCTAGCAACTAATTGTAACTGAGCTGTCCCTGCTGAGCCTYTTTTTCCTACCGTCCTGGCATCTCCTCTAGAAGAGGAGAACAACAGATTCCTCGGGTGAAATCCCTTTTATGCTGTGTTGTGCTTGTGGCCTGAGTCTCAGGGGCTGAGTAGACAGAAGAGGTGCCAGCATCGCTTGGTTTACGAAAGGGTGAATTCCTTGTGGACGGTTTTGTTCCTTCTCGTAAGAAGAGCATGTTGGAGAGGAAAGGAGCAGACAGTTATCAAGGAAAGACTAAGAGATGATACTAGCTCTGCCTTTCCTCACTTTCTGTGACCTGTTGTTCAAAAGTTTTAAAGTAATACATGATATATTCTTCTTGATAAGTGATTCCAGTGATATTGCCTRTTACTAACAGGAACACAGTCACTATAACAAAGAGTACTGGTAATACCGAATGTGAAAATCTTGGTCTTTTTTCTTTTTTTTTTTTTTAATAGTGTTTCTTCAACCTTTATTTGCAAGTAGTATTCAAACTTGACATTTTAAATGTGTGAATGGAATAAATGGTAGGTAAGTGAACTTTAACAGATGGTGATGAGATCACTCTTGCTATAATTTTGAGAGGTATTTTCATTCTGTGGATTCAAGGCTCTTGGAGTTAATAGGTTTGTCAGACAAAATATTTTAACTGTAAAACAAACTAGCTTAAAATGGATTTGTATCTGAATCTTCCTTTCTTTAGCTGCATTTACAAGTGGGGCTAGTAGCCCCTAATTAAAAAAAAGAAAAGAAAGAAAGAAAGAAAAAGAAATGGTGGTGCTGAAGAAGGTGCAGGTGCCTTATCTGAAAGAAGGCAGAGAGAAGTCTTGGTTGGCACACGTGAATTTCTCATTGAATGTCTTGCTTCACACTTTTGCTAGCAAACTACCCATTATTTTTCAGATTGCAGAATGAATAGTCCTTTTCACTTGCTTTTATTACTGCAAAAATTGCTGTTTAGTTTCATGACAATTTTATGAATAACAGAAAAGAAAGTATGTATTTTGAAGATCCACAGAGTATTTATTTATTTGTTGGTTTGTTTTAGGAAAACTGAATCCAATAAAGCAGGAGGTTTAGCATCTCTTTCTGATGCACCGCCTTTAAAAAGTGGGTTAAGCTCCCTGACTAGTACACCTTTGCTAAAGGAGCCTGATGGTAAGTTTTCACATATAGTTTGACAAGTGGTGAGAATGAGCTACACATTCAGATAAAACTGTGATGAAGTAGCCTGTATTTGGCCCCCTTCTGGTTGTAATATGCTTTGCAATAATGCATTTTTCACTAAGTAATGATATACTGTTTTTTTGATAGAATATATATATGGCTGGGGTATCTTATATTTTGGAGTATCAAATATTTATCTATACTTTTTCCTGAAAAGCAGTTTTTGGAACGATAAACTTTTACTGTTCTTTTTTAAATGAAATTAATTTAGTCTTTTTTATTATTATCCTGCATTGTTTGTTCAAGAATATTTACCTCCACGTTGTAAAACCYGGTCCTGAATACACTCAGGGAGATTGTTCCTGTTTGTTACTTACATCTTTAAATGTTGGCATAGTTTAGACCTGAAAGTAGAATATAAAATTATCATATTATATTATAAAATTATGTAGGGTTATTGTGAAAGAACACTTTTTATAAATGGTGATTGGTGTATTTAAGTAGGGTCTCACTATCAAAGAGTCACAAGCCGATTTTCTGGTATAAATACTTCTTGTTTTGTTACAGATTTGAACAGAAACTCTATTTTGAAAGACCTGCGGTTAGTGAATGCAAAACTCGGATCTCTAGAATTAGGCAAGTAACTACTAAACATAAGTAAGCTCTGATATTTTTAACTGGAAGTTCCAGCCTGATTCTCAGGGAAATCTGAGAAACTTAAATGTCCCTATTGAGCTAAAGATTTCAGCTTTTACTTCTGTCACTCTAGTTGACATTGTGAGACTTACTGGAGTTACAAGAGCCAGATCCAATCTAGAGGAATATAAATGAGTACATGCCAGTCAGAACTGTGGAATTTTGTGTGGAGATTATTGTCTTATACATGCAGCAAAACTTGAATTCATTCTATACATATGTTTGCTAGTATCAAGTGATGTATTTTTGTCTAAGTATATAAGGGAGATGGGATGTTTGTTGTTGTTGTTGTTGTTCTTTTTTAACTTGCATAAAAGGTAGCCAGACAAGTCTTACTGTTTTTCAGTGGCATACGTATTTGCCTTTTCCAGACTTTAAAGTTGTCTCGTGTAAGTTTTAGCAGCAACATGATGATTTTTTAGCAGCACATGATATTTTAACCTTGTCTTCAGCAAAGGAACCAATCTACTGAAAGTTTATGTTGAATTTCAAAGCCATTTAACTATGCAAAAGAGACTGAGATAAATTAATCTCAAACATAAATTCAGTTTATCTTCCTAATCTGCACAAGTTACTTAACCTACTACGARCTATTGCTGTCCATCAAACTCTATTTTGGTGCGGGAACAAATTCTCTTGCATTTCCTGAAAAGAAAACTTTTGATTAACATCCTTTAAAATTTATTTAGGAAATGGAGATGAAGACGAGTATGCGGATGACTTCAACAGGTAAGAGAGGGATAATATTGTAGCAGTGTACATAGATTATAAACATATATATTGGCATATTTGAATATTTCAGCTAGTATAATATATATATATAATATTTCAGCTAGTCACTATTGCTGGACTCCTGCAGTATCTCTAGACTCCTTTGAACTTTGGTTTGTTAGTTAATACAAATAATTAAAATTAAAAAAAATAAAGATTGCTTTTCTCTAGATGGTAATGAGTTCCTTAAAAAACTGGTATTAATTTTTAGAGGCTGACAAGTTGTTGCCTTTTTAAGGAAGTTATTTCCTTTTTTTTTTCTCTCTCTCTCTGAACCATGCACTTAACAATGTTTTAATATTTTAATTAATGCTGTTAGTGAATGTGGTCTATGCTGAATTATTCGAAATATAAAAAATAAAGCATCATGACTAGTCAATAATAAAATATTGAAGAAGCTCATCCTTACAATGTATTTGTGCTGTAAACTTCAGGATTAGGGCCTAAATAAGTATTGGTCGTGGCTTTCTCTAGGTAAAGGGTCCTTGGTTGTTTTGGGCTTTTTAAAAGTTGTTTCATATCTAACTTGCTAGGTAGTTGAATCCAATGCCCAGTATAGATATATGAAATGAATTCTTGTAGTTGGAAAAGAAAGTCCTATTTCTACCTTTATGCTTTTCTTTCTTACTAGTACTAGTCATCGCTCAGAAAAAAGTGATATCAGTATTGGTGAAGAAATAGATGAAATTTCTGTGGAAACAGAAGACTTGAATGCCAGTGATAAAGTATGATTCTTAAAATTGTATTTTTGTTCTTCTGTCTTTTTTTAAAAGCCTTCTATGAATAAATTGCCATTACGATAAGTTCCTTGGATACATGCTATAGTTCTATTATTTATGTTCTGCATTTTTACATATGGGACATTACAGTAGTCCCATATGATAGATACTTTACTGATTTAAAATACAGTAATTGCTTAGTAAGACAGTCCACCATCTGTTTCTTGGCATATAAAATGTATTTGAGAGTGTGTTAGTATTCAACGCATGAATGTCTCATCCCTGTATCTCAACATCTTTCTTAAGCACCTCCTGAAGGAACTGATGTCCCTCTGAAAGATAAGGCTTTAAGGCCAAAAGGATGGGGTGCTTTTTGTAGGCTTATATAGAGTAATACTTCCATGACTTYTGAATTTGTAATTTCATTTATTTTCCAGCTTGAAGACATCACACAGGACCTTACCATTTCTCAGTTAAGTGATGTTGCAGATTATCTAGAAGATGTGGCATAGAGTTGGACCGCAAAAAGGTTTCGTTGTGTTGGATTGGAAGACTCTTGTGGACTGTTAATTTCAGACAATCATTTTTGCTGGAATGTCCACTTCCTATTTGTGCCTTGTGTTTCAAAAAGACTGTTGGTGGAGAGGGCTTTCAAATATTCTTCACAAGAACTAAATGAAACAACGTGTTCCCATTTGAGTCTAATATCGGAATTATTTTTTTCATTTGATTCAGCCACACTTTTCACACCATAAGTTGAATTTTCCCAACAGAATGCCCACTGCTGGCAGTGGGCATAATAATCCTGTCTATAAGAGAACATCTACACAGAAGCATGTGGCTTTATAATGAACTTACACTGTTATTGTAACAGTCTGAGTTTTTTTGTCGTTGTTGGTTTTTTGGGTGTTTTTTTAAGATAACCAAAGCAAGAACCTTCAGACGTAGTGCTTCAACTTACACTTCTGTTAACTTAATTTTGTCAAGGCAGCATGAGTTACATAATTTATGGTAAATTTATCCAGAGTACTTAATTGCTCCAGACTTACTTGAAACTGCTGTTTTTCAGAATTTTCTGAAAGTCAGACTTTTTTTTCTAATAAGGCATATCAAGTTGAGAGCATCTAAACTCACAAATCTATTCAGAGGAGCTGAATTTTCATGTTAGTCTTAGTAACTCAGAATATTCTTGTTTAAATATATTTGTCAGACCATTGATGTTAAGACCTAAGCTGTTTTTATGTATGATAATTTCATCAATGTTAACAGTTGTTAAATTGTATGAAGTAATTCTGTAAGGATCCACAAATTATTTATACACAACATTAAAAACAGGACAAAAAYGCGAGAAAATTTGTTAATGATTTGTGGAGCTTTTATTATTGAGAGCTCTTCATTTGCTGTTGGCTCACTTTCATTCTTTAAAATCCTTGTTATGTAAAAATGAGCGCCAAAAAGCGTGAAACCACTAACCTTCTGTTTTTCAGATTCTGACTACTRTATACTTTTAAATCCAATTATTTAAAAATACCATACCGAAGACATTATGCACACTAAGTTCTAGTTAAGAGCAAATTTTTCTATTTTCATTATGCCCTTGAAAAACAGGGTTGGTAATGGAAACGTTGACAGTTCCTTAACAATACTGTTGTGCTTGGCGCTGCTATAATATATAGGTCATGGACATTTGTAATACTGAAACAAGACTTCARAATGAGCACTTTCTGAAAATTGTGAACACATTTGTTGGAAAATATACATGTAAGTGAATATAAATGACTTAATCACTTTCTTAAGCTTTGTACTTTTGTTTCAGGAAAACTGTTAGCCTCTCATCAACGTCTCAGAAGTAGCATGCTAAACTAAAGCCATTGGTTAAGCATATAGAGCAGCTGCTACTAGCATTGGACACAGACTTAGATCTTTTTTGCACAGGGCCAGCAGGCATGGAGCGGTGCTGGAAAGTTATGCTTGTACAGTACATAGATCATYTGAAAGGAGAGAGGAAATGTGTGCCTTTTATTTATGTGCACCCCAAAATAGCCAGCAAAAAGCAACAAAATATTAGTCGAGATGTTAACTTCTTTTTTGTGCCATATTGTAGTAGCTGAACACAGGAGAGACTTTTATTTTTCTTACCCCAAAAATCTATGTGCCATAGACTTCAAAGAGCAAAAATCTTGTAACATACGATACACCTTGTGTATAAATCCCTGTAAGTGTAGGAGAACTTGTGCCTCGAGGTATTATGTGTAAGTTTGTTTTGTTTTGATTTTTTTTTTTTTTTAAGGAGAGCAACAGCATCTGAAGGATATTAGCTTCCACTTGAGCATTTGAGAACAACTGCATTTGTGACATTACATTTCTAAGGTGGATGAAATAGCATCTCTGCATTTTACACGTCTCTGGGAAAACGTGATGTTCCATTGCCTGTTAGCTGTATGATTTGTGGCAGTTCATTATACCAAAAGAATATAAGTTAATTAAATGATACCTAATTGCATTTGAAGATTAACTGCATTTGAAGATGTGGCCTTTTAAATAACTGATTAGATATTTTAAGTGTTAACATGACTATTGTTAACAGCAAAGTGTTGTTCTCTTACCTTGGGGATTAATTGGAGACCTTGCACTTAGGTTCTAATTTAAGCAAACACCAAAAAGTTGCAAGTCTCCATACTGTTTATCCTGTGGGCTTTTATTCAATTGTGTATAATAGTTCAAATTGCAAAATAAAGCTACTCTGCTGGCTAAATTGTATTTTTGAGACTCCTTGAATTGAAAATCTTGATGGTTAGGAAATGCAGGAAACTCTGTGGGGTTTGAGGGTTTTCTTCAAGTATGTGATATCAGAGTTAGCCCAGACTGATTGTGCATGTTTGAGGTTGTTAAGCCCAAAGGATTCTGCAAATCTTGATGTTGATTTGTTCAGTTTTGTCTTAGACTTTATCGGTTCCAGTTATCAGTCTTAAGTTGTCAGATAGTTTGAGGAAGAAAAACAAAATCCTATCTTGATTGGCAGAATTTGTTGTTTCCTGTGTTAGTTCATCCGAGTTATTTAAACATGATTGAAAAACTAAGCCCTCTTGAAAGTGTGATTTGCTATATATTTCAAACCATGTTGCTTGATATTCCAGATTAGGCTTTATCTCTGAAGGACCTAATGCATTGAAAACCCAACCTCATTTGTTGAGGTTGTTAGAACAACCTGTTAGAACAGGACTCCAGTTGTTAATTCATAGATGAGAATGTTCCTGTTCAACTTTCTTACGTGTTGGTTCTCTCTTTTCCCAGGCCTCTTTGTGGACAGAGAAGGAAGCAGCTGAGAAAGGCATTTATGACTGGTCTGTGCAGTTTCGTAGCAGTTAGATCTGTTTAGAAACATGCTTTCTTAAACACTCAGACTCTGCAATTTGTGTAACTTGATATTTTTACTTCTGTAAATTTTGAAGGACAATGCTATTGCTGACAGTTACATACTATTAATATGGTTGTGGTGAGGCTGAAGAATTGTAAAAATGGTGCCTGACAGGTGTAGGGTTTTTGTTTGTTTGGTGGTGGTGGTGGTGGTTGTTTTTTTTTGTTGGTTTTTTTTTTTTTTTTTTTNTTTTTTTGTAGTGGAGTTGCTAGTTCTGTGGAGTCTGCTAGTTCCACACTTCCTGTAGCAACAGCTAGACCTCCAAGACATTTATGTTGACTAGAATTCTGAAACAGGAACATATTAACAAAAAACTTTTAGAAAGACTTACCAAACTGTAGCCATTCTTGCTAGGCAGATCTCCTAGTGCTTCCTAAAGCAATGTGGGTCATATTTAGACTACATGTTTAGCTCTTCAGAAAGCTTAAAAAAACACTTATAACTGGTAAGGATGAATGAGGTGGTGATAAAAAGTGAGAAGTGTTTTTTCCRTGTTTTTTTTTCTTGTTGTTTTAAGCATGGTAATTGTTACTGAAGAAATATTTTCCACAAGGCCCAGCCTTCTCTCTAGAAGAGAAAACATCCCTGGCTATTTCTGCTCAGTTATAGATAGAACTAACTTAAAACTTCTGGTTTTAGTACTGTCTAGGCAACAGGACTTTTATCTTAGCAAGATGACTGCAATGTTTAATGTTCATTTCTGAAATACCACACATAGCTTGTATCTTTTTGGTAGGTATTTTTGATATTTTCTTTGTAAGCTGAGGCCAAGTGAGACACTTTAATTGAATCATGAGAGATGCAGTTTTGGTTGACCTGTAATTGACATCCATCTTGAAGCAAAATTCCCTACAGACTAACTATAATGCAATATTGCAGAAAAGTAATTTGAGCTGTGACTATCTTTGCGTTCTACAAAAAAAGGAACTTTGGTATTCAAGGTCAAAGAGTTACCCAAAATTTGAACCTCTGAAAGAACTGCAGTGAACATTGAAAGTGCCAGTTCCTTAGTTCACATATCATGAACAGTTCTAAATTTTCCTRATTTTGAAGGAAAAAAAGCCCACTGGCTTTTATAATTGCTGTTTTCATGAGTGCTGAGGTACTAAAAGTTACAGCTGTGATTTTAATACAGAAGAAAAGGAAAAGTACATTTAGTTTTGCATGCACAATGTATTGTTCATCTGTAATGTCTTAAAATCAATCACWGCTCTAAACTTTCCATATAGCTTTTTTCCAAATCATTTACTCTCCCAGGCCTTGAAATGAATGACCCCAGTAGCTAAGTCCTGTGTGACACTGAATATATATCTTTCAGGAGTAAGATCACTAATAAATCAATAGCAAGCCTCTAAGTAGGGAAAGAAGATAGAAGTTCATTCTTTCTTGCTAGGGCAGTCTTCAAGCATTGTAGAGTAGTTGGGAAGCAGTACAGAGATCACAGCAAAGATGAGCGTATAATTAAAAGGTTACTTTGGGGGACATTTGCTTTTTTTTTTTTTTACCATTGGCTGCTCTTAGTGTTGTGTTTTTTTCATCTTTCAAAGTGTGTGTGTCATGCAAGTTAGGGAAACAAAAGTTTTAAAAGCTCATTAAAAAAGCTTTTTAAAGCTTTGTAAGCACAGTRCAGGAGAAAGGATGCAGACCTGATGCTCCTGAGGTGAATGAACCACAGCTGGGAACAAAAAGGCGACGTGAGGAGTTGCATGTTGAGCAGGAAATGTAATGGGGACGAAGCAGGTGTGTCAGGCTTCYACTTCCTGTTCTGAGCACGGTGGGAGGAAGCTATCTGCCTACAGGACACAGCATTCATGAGRTGGGAGAACCACAACCAAGAACGGAGAGACTCTGAGAAGCTCCTTGCTGAGTAGGGGAGAGCAGAGCAGGCTTCTGTTCAGCTTCCTATGTGACACCTAGGAAGCACTGCGACCAGGATGTGCCTGTRGGAATAAAGGAGTTAAATGGGAATGGAGGTGAACAGGGAGGACAGAGGCAGTGCTTGAAACTGGTAGAGTTGGCACAGTGTTGAGGGTGACATGTCACAGGACACAGTGGCTTGTCACCACTCCAGACTGGCCAGAGCAACCAGCCTGGCATGTTGGAGGCTTCAGGCCAGGCAGAACCCAGGAGAGGATGTGGCTGTGCACATCTCACGCTGCAAGGAGGGCCTGTAGCTCCTCCTGGATTTTGAGGGTGACAGCAGGAGGTATGCTTCTGGTCAGGTTAGGGAGCTGCCAGGTGAAGCAGACTGGATAGCATCAGGGAGGGCCAACAGGAGGGCAAAGGTACTTTAGTAGACACTGCAGGAGAAAGAACCCGTTGCCTGGAAGGAAGAGGTGACCAGAGGCAATGCTTAAGCAGGGAGAGGGCTGGGATTCCCATGACAGGAGAAGCTGTGACTTCTGGCAGCAAGAAATTTTTTTTCTCTAGCTGCATGTGTTACTTGGAAAACTGTAGGGCTCTGACAATAGGACAGAGGGACGAAGTTCTGTTGGGGGATGCATCTAGCCAAGCTGTTGGAGCCAGTGCTACCGAGAGAAAGCAATAAGCAATCAGGAGCCTCCTTCTGCAGGGGATAAAGGCATCCACCTGTCAATCAGACCTGCTGCTTYGGGAGTTTGCTGCTTGCCTGAATCTGTATCTAGTATGTTGCAGAGAGATTGCAGAGGCTTACCTGTCTGTCAGACTACTACACTTTGCTCACCAGCATGGACACAAGTGATAGTGCCAAAGGAGACCTGGAGTGGATCAAGGGTAACTGCAGACTCTGGAATAAACCGGAGGAACAGGAAGTCTGTGCAGTCACAAAGCTGCACATCACTGGGATGACAGAAACATGGTGAAATAGCTGGCACTATGGGGAGTGCTATGATGGATGGATACAAGCTTGATAAGCAGGAAAGAAAAAGTTCCAGAAAGAGGTAGTTTGAATATGCAGAGCACAAGTAGACTAGAATAAGTGACAGGCCTGTCAAGAGGTTATGGTCAGGATTAAGGGCAGGCCAACAAAGAGGATATTATGGTGAGCACTTGCCACAGACCATCTGATCAAGAAAAGGAAAAGGAGGAAGCCTTCTTTCAAAATTTTGAAGAAGCCTGCTGATTGCAGACCCTCATTTTTTTCATTGGGATTTGTAACCATTCTAGATCTGCATGAAGAGTAGTATGGCAGGACAGAAACCAGGAGGCTTCTGGCCAATTTTTTTGACTTGAGTGCTAGACAAGATGTTTAGAGGGGGGTGGTGGTGGTGTGCTATCAATCCACTAGCCAGGGAATAAAGAACAGGAGCAATAGTTAATGACAACTTTGACAGAACTAAAGATACTGAGCGAAGTAAGGAAGACAAGTAGGAATGACCTTGAACTTCAAGGGAGTAGACCTCGGCTTGTTCAGGGATCTGCTTGGCAGGATCCTATGGTAGGTTGCCTTGAGGGGCAGAACAGCCAGGAGGGCTGGTTATTTTTCAAGGACATTTGTCCCTAGGAGCTTAAATGTTAAAAAGAAGTTTCTGAAAGGTGGAAGTGGGGATGGGCTATGAAGGATAACTATAGAAACTCTGCACAGGCATACAGRGATGATATTAAGGAGGCCAAAGTTTTGCTAGAGTTGAAAGTAGCAAGAGATGTGAAGGCAGCAAGAGGGACTCCTGCAAATAGGATGCTGGCAAAAAGGAAGAAAAAAAAAATGTGAGCCTGATACTGAATGAGGTGGGGGTCCTAGTGATGAAAAGACTGAGGTACTGTTTTTTCTTTATTTCTGTCTTTACTAGCAAGGTCTACTGTGAGACTTCTTTAAAATGCTGTGAATAGGGGAGGCTCCTGATGACTGGAAAAAAGAAATTGTCACCTATTTTTATTTTAAAGGTAAGAAAGAGGATCCAGAGCTACAGAGCAGTCAGCCTTGCCTCCATCCTTGGCAAACCTGATGCAAGTCCTAGGCATGTGAAAGACAACATGTGTTTACTGAGGACAGCCAACATGGTTTATGAATGGCAAAATGTGCCTGGCGGACCTGATTGCTGTCTTTCATGAATTGATTAGCTCTGGGAACTGCAGTGGATGTCATTTGCTTTGATTTCAGCAAAGTATTCAAAGTCTCCCATAGCATCTGTGTAAGCTGTAACTGTGGAGTTACAGATGACAGAATGGGCAAGAAAATTGCCTAACATCTGGATCAAATGGTAGTAGGTAATGGGTTAAAATCCAATTGGTGACCAGTTAGATGTGGCATTCCTCAGGGGCTAGTATTGGACAGATACTGTTTTAAGTCTTCATCAGCATACTGCCTGATAGGACGGACTGCCCCCTCCTCACAGTCACAGATGACTTCAGTGGAGGACAGCAGCTGATGATATGCTGGAAGGCAGAAATTCTGTTCAGAGGGACCTTGACAGGCTGGAGAGACAGGCCACCTGGAATACAGCAGGAAGGAATGAAAAGTTCTGAACCTGAGACAGACTAAACCATTCAAGCTGGAGGCAACAGGGTGAAAAGCACGTTTGCGGAAAGTCCTCTTGCAGCAGTAGAAGTCGATCACACATGGGGCTGCATTAGCAAGATTATAGCCAGCAGGCTGAGGGAAGTAGTTGTTTCCCCTATACCCTTCTTACTTGTGGGGACCATACCTGGAAAATTGAGTTCAGTTTGGACTCCCGAGTACAAGAGATGTCAGCAATGTGGAAGGAGCCCAGGAGCCAGGGTAGTGATGGGGCTGGAGCATGTGGCATCTGAAGGGCAGGTAAAGGGGAGTTAAACTGCAGTCCCCCACACCTAAGACAGGGGGAGGCTACAGGGAACACAGACCCAGACTCTTTTTCAGAAGCGTTGAGTGAAAGGACAACTAGTAACAGTCAAATCGCACAAAGAGAAATTAATTTTATATGTGGAGAAAAAAATATCACTAGGAAAGTGGTTCCGGTCTGGAGCAGGTGCCCAGAGAGGTGAATTCTCCATCCTTCGAGGTTTCCAAAACTCAACAGGAGAGGCTCCAAGCAACCTGATCTGGCTTTGAAGTTAGCTCTGCTTTGAGCACAAGGCTGGATTAGAGATCTACAGAGGCCCTTTCAACCAAAACTATTCCATGATTCTAGGAAAATGAACCTTTGTATGGAAGATCAGTTACTGTGGGGATAGACAGACTCAATTCGGCTGCTGTGTTGTGCAGGCAGACTATTTTATTTGCACATAGAAACTGTTCTGCTACCTGGTTTATTTATGCAGATGTTTCTGTAGATGCTAAATGTGCTGCTGAGAAAGGCCAATTTTCAAAAATAGTTTAATGTTGGCCCTAGTATAATGTTCTTAACCTTCTAAGAGATTCAAGCTCAGAAAACTGCAATTTAGAGCATAATTGGATGGTGTACTGTGCAGGTAACTGCAGCTGATCCTTATGGTTTGTTTTTAAACATAGATCCAATATTTCTAAAAGTTGTTTTTCAGTTACTTTAGCAGCTTTAATTGTTTTGCTTCAATTGCTCTAATGCTATTGGGAAACCACAACAGAATCTAGGTAGTAAAATCAGGTCATTTGCTGCTTCATCTCAAGAAGTAGTGCTTCAGTTTTTGCTGTGAAGTGGCAAAACTTCCACCTCATGCTCACAACACTGTATTTTGGTTGACAAATGTCCCTCAGAGCATGCTGCAAGATGTGTTATTGGGAAAGGCATGGAGTGTGGCAGAGCAGTGTTTTTAGTTACATTTGTGGCATGGGTGGTTGTGTCAGTCTCTTTTAAACTGAAATTCATGTTACCTGTTTTAGGTGTATAATTTAGGTAGTTTGTGTTAGGTTATGTGATTAAAAGCTCATCTTCACAAACAAAGGAGCACAGAGGAACACGGTAATCCTTGCAGGCCCTGGTGAGACTACCTGGGGCTACTCTGATCCTACAGCTGTCCTTCTGGAGGAGTGGGACTATAAGACTCAGTTAACTGGATTCATGTAGACCTCCAAGCCCCTTAGAAGGTACCTTGCAGTACCCCCAAGTCTTCTGCTCCAGGAGCATAGCCCTCCCTGGAGGTGAAACAGATATGTGAAGTGCTCTGCAGGGAGAGAAGATGGTGCAGCCCTGTCTGGCTTTGCTTTCATGTGCGGGAAATGTTAGATTGTGTGACTAGAGCCTCACCTCTGTGAGCACTAGTGGAGCCCCTGCTCTGGCTTCTCTTGGGGCTGTTGCGGGGGAGCTGTCAGTCTGTGGTTCCCCAGATCACCTCACAGACTGGGGGGGAGGGGGTTTAACTGCCTGCAGGGGTGTGGGACTCATGATGGGATGCAGAAGAAGAACGTTTGGTGATTGCACAAGGCTTCTCATAGGATGTTTAAGGGAAGGAGCAAAAAGGGGGGAAGGGATGGATCAAGGCAGTTTGGAGAAGAACAAGTGTGGGMAACAGAAGGAATAGGTGGTAAGAGGGGCTGGTCATGCATAAAGAGKCTGCTGGCCAGTACACTTGCCTGACCATGCCCCACGTCTGGTCCACCTCTGCCCGTCCTGTCTTATTAAACTCCATTTTCGTTCTCCTGGTTGAAGATGCTCTCTATTTTGGGTGCACATGTGTGCATGCAGGTCTACGTGCAGCAACTGGAGTCGGCCCACGAGTCACAGGGGCCAATGTGTTGGTGGTGCCAGCACCGGGCGAGACCACAGTGTGTGTATACTGTGTGTGTGGGGAGGGGGGGGGCAGGGGTGTCAGTGCATAACTGTTGGCGAAAACCGACCTCAGTGAGCCAGCTAGTAGGATAAGAGGCTTGGGAGCCAGGTGTTGGAGTGGCCCTTAGTCTGGGCCAGATACCAGAAAGGCCAGAGGATCTGAGAGTTGGCTGCTGGAGGGACCAAGAGGTCTGGGGGCCAGTACTGGTATGGCCATAGGTCTGGATCGGCTAAGGGAGAGACCTCGGTGTGTTTCTGAGCATGAGGGAACTGAGAGTTCAGGGGCCAGCTACTGCATAGGACTAGCGCCTGTGGCCAGTTACTCAATAGAGCGGGGGGCGGGGAGAGAGGGAGAGGGGGAAAAAGAAAGTGAGAGAAGATCTGTGAACCAGCAATTGAGGTGGGCTGCAGGCCTTGGGGGCTCATATGCCCAGATGCCAGGAACTGGGGATACCGGGGGACGCAGGGGCCATCTACTAGCCAGACTTGAATGTCTAAGGACTGTTACTGGAAGCATCCATATTTTTGTGTGTGTGTGTTTTCCACTAACAAGTTTTCATCCTGATCAGCCAGAGAGGAAACAGGATCAGGCTGTTGTAGCTGTTTGCGTTGGRTAAGTGCTATGTTTTCTGCCTGTTGATCTAGGTGGCCAGTCAYGTGCCTATGTATATACATCTCGTGTCCATGCGTGTGTGCCTATTGGCAACGCACACTGAGCCTTGCAGCTGGCTGGCCCTGGGGACACAGCACTGTGGCGGCCTTGCTTCTATTGGGCTACTGCATTCTGCAGTCCCTTATAGTTTGCCCTTCCCCAGAGATACCTGCCACTCTTCTGTGCCCTCAACTACTCCAGCTGAAAGTCAATTGACTTCTCCCTTCCCCAAATTTTTCTTAGTAGCTCAGGTTTTCAGCTAGATATGTGTGCAAGGCCCCTTGCTGCGCAGCCCCACCGATGCGAGTGCTCACACAAGGAGGCAGTGGGCAATCCTTTTTAGGACTATTAAGTCCCTAAAGCAGATACAATGAGTGCTTTCAGTCTGTCTCAGTTAGGCATAAATACAAGACTAAAACTTTCTGATTGCTTTAGAAATCTACTAAGCGTAAATGATTTTAACCCCTTTTTAAATGTGGATAAAGACCTTGAAATTAGTCTAAATGATTTGGTGTTGTGAATGAATTGAGGCTGTATTTAGGCCAGATCTTGAAGCATATCTTTCCTTGAAATCTATGTGATAATTCCCAACGTAAGAAATTAATCTTGCAGTTCTACAGAGCTAGTTTTTAACATAAAATTATTCTGGCAACAGTTGTGAGAAAAGGCACCTTTATATTGTTTAATGGGTCACATGAGTGACTGATACACTGATTGATGTTTTCTTCATCATTCAGCTGCAAAAGTAGGTGAGTTATGCTCTGTTCATTAAAAGGAAACTGATAAAATTTGAAAKATAACTAGTTTGAAAAATTCTTAGCAAACTGAGAAGGTGTTGTAACATGTGGAAGGTGTCAMGGGGACAGGGACAAACTCTTTTCAGTTGTCCCATGTGACAGGACAAGAGGCAATGGGCAGAAATTGAAGCACAGGAAGTTCCACCTGACCGTGAGGGGGAATTTCTTCCCTGTGAGAGTGACAGAGCACTGGGACAGGTTGCGCAGAGAGGTGATGGAGTCTCCTTCTCTGGAGATCTTCAAGGCCCACCTGGATGCAGCCCTGTCTAACATGCTCTAGGTGACCCTTCTGAGCAGGGAGGTTGGACTAGATGATCTCCAGAGGTCCCTTCCAACCTTAATGATTCTGTGATTCTATGATTCTGGTTTTCAAAGAAGAAAGCAATCCTGGAGATTATTATTATGTAGAGTTAAACTTCATAGCTTAAAATATTTAATGGGAGAAATATGAAATTTAGAAAAACTCTTTAAGGAGTAAATTGTGGGTTCATAAAATAGCAACCCCACACACTCTAGCTAATGAAAGTGTAGCTCTGCAAAATTAGTGTTTCTCAGTCACACACAGTTAGTATACTTAATGTGACATTTTATAATAAGTATCTGAATTAGAAACTGATAAGCAGAACTATAAGAAAGTGAATTTTGAACACGTTTTAGCACTGCACAGCCTTTTACAGTATAATTACAGATACCAGAAGTAGGCTTTACATGCTGACATTAGAAATCCAAGGGTCCTGGAGAAATATGAGAAGCCTTCTTATGAAACTTCTATGAAAGGAAAATTAAAGTGCATGAATACCTCCTTTTCTCCTAGTTTCAGATTTTAGTAAGTGTGTGCTAATTTGATGCTACTTAATTCAAAGGAGTTGCAAGTACCACTAAAAAAGAAAATGAATGCAGTGGGGGGATAAGTCTCATCTAACCTGAGAAGCTAGTACAGCATGATGTTAATGCACAGGAGCTCTTCTTGCATGAATGCTCTTGGTTTGCATTATATATCAAAATCCATCAAACTAAACTGCGAAAATATGTATAGACAAGCCTAGAGAGGTACTAAAAATACGGGTAGAAATGAATGCCAAGTACCATTTTGAAAGAACTCAAGCTAATTCCGTCTATACAAAGGAAAAAAAATCAAGCACATACCCATTAGTTGGAAGAGACTAATCTGGAAAACAACGAAGCTGAAAGGGTGGTAGTAAAGAGAAAGTTATGTAGAACTGTTTGAAACAGTAAGAGTGCCAACAAGTAAGTACATGAGAGACATGGCTTGGTGCAGGAAACTCCCTTTACATTGCTGAAAGGCCAGCTGAAGTTCTATGTTCATTCCTGTGTAGGAAGTTGCTATGTTCTTGCCAGTTAATCAGATACTGTCTTAGGCAATGTACAGAAGTGAACAGCAGATGCAGGGATTAATTTGAGTAAAAACAGAGGGGAAAAAAGATGAAAAATCAGTTAGCAGCACATTAGAGATTAACTGTGAGAAGTACTCTTATTTTTGAAGCAGAAAGTCAGTATCCCTTCTAGAAACAAAAATTTAGGAGGTGGACTTTTATATTTAGCTGTGACATAGTACCATAGGAAACATGCTAGAAAATGTACTCGTTGGGAAAAAATGAAGAATGTAGCTACTAAGATGGGCCGCGTGATCCCATTGCTCTCATTCATTGGTTTTTGTGCAACAGAAATACTGGGTAACCCATCAGCTCCCAGGGCTAGGGGAGCACAAAGGGAGTACAGCTCATTTGCAGTGCAAATAATTAAAAGAGTAGTTCTGCCTGTGAAACCCACCATTTTTAGGGGCAGCAGCATAAATGTTGCTTACTCCCCTCCCTCTGGTTAATGAGGGGAGCAGCATCTTAGAAGGCCTCTTCCTGCGCTGTGGTATGTTCACYACCACAGACAGCGATAACCAGCTCTGCCGCAGCTCTGGGCTTCAGCTGTGCAGAACGGCTCAGGTCTGGGTGCACTTTAGCAAGAGGCACTTGAGTGGGCTGCTTGCTTCTTTCCATTCCTTGCTTTGTGCAGGATGTTGTATTGTATCCCTTTAGTGACGAATAGCATTTAAGATTCAGTTCAGATTTAGGGCCAAATGAAAGTTATAAAACAAAATGCCTCTGAAGCATATGGGGGTGAAGTCTCATTCAACATTCCCTCTATCTCCAGCACTGCTCACTCCCCTCCTTTACGGTGAGGGCTTTATACCAAAGGATTGAATCTCTGTAGTACAGCTACAAACCTGAAAGTAAAATGAGGTCAGAAATATAGGCCAATTACCCATGCATCACGGAACAGGAAATCTTGCAGAACGGTCTTTTTCTTTTCATTTGCTCGTCTCCCAGTGCGGTTTGCTTTTGTGGTCTCTGAATAAAAAAGGATGCATCCTAACTCATGCTGTTGTGTAACAACATGGTTACTGATCACCAAGGATCTGATGGTCATGGGAAGCAAACTGAAGACTGTGCAGTAGCCCAGTCCCTTGCCTAGCATCTATTCATTCTGTTGTCACTGATGCACTTCTGCTCAGGTTGGCTGTTTTTCTTTCCTTTTTCTTTCCTTTTTCTTTTTTTTTCCCCTGCAAGTAGAACTGATTCTGCTAGGTAATCATTTCATTATTACTTGCTTTTCTCTTTGTGGGGTTAGAGAAATGAAATGAAACAGAACAGCATCAACAGGTAGGAACATGAAAGAGATCAACCAAGGTCAAGCAAATCTAGTCAGTTGGAGCCTGCGTTTTCCCTCCTTGGTTCTAACAGTGTAGGAATTCAGAAGCAGAGCAGCGATAAGCCAACCACATAAATGAACAGTGCTTTCTTGAGTAATGGCTGTCCCTTTTCTCCCCCAGTTTTTGATTTTAACCTGAGGCTTTAATCTGAAACCACAGTAATTTATTTTTGCTCCCAGCCCAAGGTATGCAGTTATATAGAATGATCATTAGTCAACCATGGCCATTATTTTAACAACTACAATAATTCAGAGAATTTAATGCTGCTGCTCAAAGCTGTGACAGTGTTAGATAAATAAAATAAAAAAGAGAAAAACTCAAAACAGTAGAGAATCTGCCAGAGCTTTGTGGAAACCAGAAGCTTTGTTACTCAAGCCACTATCTGCGTTCTAGGGGGGAACTGTCCCCACCACATGTTCTGACTGTGAAGACCCAGTGCCTGCACTGCATGCAAGATTGCACCAGGAAGAGGAATTTAACAGTGCAATATTAAACCTAAGTGAATAGATGTAGGACACTGACTTCTCTTAAAATCTTGTATTAATCTATACCTGCAATAAACTGCACGTTTAGATAAAATTACTTAAGTACAACTTTGCTTATGGACTCAGCTAGAAACAAAATTGAGACAAGTGAGGGCTAAAGAACGTGGAGGATCTTCTGCTATGCATTTGGAGTCTGATCAGTAACAAGGCAGTGTGTGAGGATGGCTGAAGTCCCAGTGGAAGTGCCTCCAAGTGGAAYAGCAGTGAAATATAAGCAAAGACTTGGGCTGTGCAGTGCAGAGCCTTTCTTGCACTCAGATCTGCACAGAAGAGTGAGCAAGAGGTTGAGGATTCTTCCCATGAGTTTGATGGCTGGTGAAAATGCAGACAACACTGTTCTCAGAAATACCCTCTGCATTTATAGTCTTGTGACCTGTTAGACTGGGAACTCAGCCATGGTAAGCACACCACAGGCAGCCACAATACGATGGCTTAAAAAGCCCCTTGACTCATTGTTTCAAGCTCCTTCCCTTTGTATAAAGTCTGTTTCCTCTTCAGTTTGCTTTCTGAATTTCTTCACCTCCTTCATTCTTCTTTTTGTCTCCTACTGGATCTCTCTCCCTCTGTTGTCACCCCTGCCTTGCCTCTGCTAATCCCTCCTCCTCTGCAATTCCTATTTCCACTTGGTTTTTGCAGAGTGGTACTGCAAACCCAACTGACAAAGCTCTGCTCCCACCAGCTACCTATACTCCTGGAACCCAGAGAAATTACCTCTGCCCAGACGTGATCCAAGGAAGGGCCATCTAGTAATTATGGCACTGGCATGCATCTCCCACGTTCCCAGGTAAATTCACAGCTCCATCACAGACTTCACAGGTGGGTCTGTGCAAGTTACTTAACATTTCTGAGTGTCAAGTGCTTGACGTAAAGTATGCATGAACGCAATTGCTGCAAGTTGGCAGTTTGTAACTCAGTACAACTTACATTACATCATTGAGCACTTCTGTGTCACTGTGAAGGTCCTCCTGTGCTGGCAGAGTCCTGTCAGACTTGTTCCTCATTGTGTTCCTGTCAGACCTGGGACAATGGTCGGTCATTAAAACTCAACAGCTCTCTCTTGAAAGTGAGAAAGTTTGAAGCTGGCCTGCTGTTTCATTCTGAAGTAGGTCTTAGGAGAGTGCACACTACTACCCAGAAGGAAACTAAATCCACCCTGGTGATGATTCTAGCCTTTAGAAAAAATGTGGAAAGGAGAAAGAGAGAAGAGAGGCTCTCGATGGGAGATAAAACAGTGGAACATACATACTTCTGTATATGGTGGAAGGTCTAATTAATATATCTGCTTGTCTCCTCAAGGTTCTAGAAGAAAATATTGAATTGCCTTCAGCCCAAGAAAAAGCAACTTCCCCCTGAAGTCCCATGAGAAAAAGATAACTAAAAGAAGAGATACTGTGTTTTAGACTCTGTTTTTAAAGAACTGCTTCTGGAGTCCCAGCTCTGTGCAAAACCTGTAGGTATCTGCTGACTCATACTTGCCATGTAGCTCCTGAGAAGTTAAAACTGTGAACAAGGAGGCCTACACTTTTGGTGGGAGGGAGGAGACCCAGAAACTAGGCAGACTGAGAGGTTAAACTTTCAGGAAGGGCTGTTAGGCAGAATTGCACACTCAGAAAAGGTGCTCAGAAGCCCTAGTGCAGGGGCAGTGCTTCAGAATCCAGTAGTTTAAAGCATAGCAACTGGGATAGGGTGAGATCAGCCTGGCAAGTGTCCCAGGGAAGAGGCCACTGTATACAAGAGCTTCTAAGCCTTGACATGAGTATTGTCAGGAGGAGTACAGTTAAAAAAAGTGAGTGCCTTTGATACTTAGACAGATTGAAAACCATACTGGACCATGAAGGACAGCAGACAGAGAGATGTTCAGTGCAGGACGCTACCACCTCAGCTACAAGATAAAGTTGGTAGCAATGAGGAATCTCTGCATTTATAACTATTAAAAGAAGCAAGTCTGATTCTAGTGTTTTCCAGTGACTAGAACAATGAGATTTTAAGTTTGTCAAAAATCATCTGAACCCCCTAACACAAAGTGCCTTTAGTGTATGGTTTATAGCAGCCAGAACTATCTCAAAGCTGATTTCTTCTTTATTCAAATAGCACCTTTATTTAACGTACGATCAGAGGGAAGCTTTTAAGACTAAAATCTGATGCTACCCTCAAAAAGATAAGAGTATAAAATAACTTTTAAGCACAGATCTCCTGATGCTCCTAAAAATCTCCTTTCAATCTAACATGTCTCACCTTTTACAGTCTTTGGCATACTCAGCTMTGATGGAAAAGGAAATTAATGCGTACAAAAGTTATTTCAAAGTCATAAGAACTGCAAAATACTGTCTTTCCCCACACACCTTTTGTTGCAAGTTGGAACAGCCTCACACTTACCTCCCATTTTCCCCATAATACTTCATCAGTGTCTAGCCAAAATCTTCTGTACTCATGCCAAAACTAGAATAGGAATTATCAGAAGGCCATAGAGGCTTCAACTATCAAGGTATTTTAAGCAGAGTTTTCCAGATGTCAGATTCCACATTGAGGATAGCACTGAAATCAAATGGTGTATAAACGTACCTCAGCTGAGGATCTGGGTCAAAGTTTGTACCATACTTAACCAGATACAATGTGTTTATGAATGCTATGGAACCTTTTCCAAGTTGAATTTTAAGGTGGCCCATCTACTCAGTCAAATTCATCTGGGGCATCATTTGGGGACCAGATCACTATGTCCCAACCACAGGCTCAACCACAAGAGAGCTGGGCAAGAGCAAAATTCTGCAAGCACAAAAGACAAAGCAGATTCATGTCATCTATGTGAAGAATTTTACTGTTGCCTTCACACAGAAGGACTTTGTATTCACAAAGTCACAAGCATGTTGTTATATGCCAATTAAAAATTGAACACCCTTACCTTTGCTAGCAAAGGTGTGTATAACATCCACAGAGGATAGGAGGGCTCTTCTAGAGAAGAGCTTTGTTATCTTCTTCATGCAGCTGGAGGAGAGTCCAGGGTCAGTGAGGAATCTATTGCTGCCTTTATACAACTTCCTGTGAGCACCAATCAGGAAGCCCAGGAGCTTTACCTCTCCAGTTCTTTCTCATTTCCTTCACTTACTCTTCCAGATGTTGGTATTTTTGGACCTTTTCTGCCACTGCGCTACTCAATGATATCATCTCACTTTCATAGTGCATTATTAAGTCCACTACTTTTGCCTGAGATCCCTTTACCATTATCAAATCTGGCTTGAGGAGGTCGTTGTTGTTATCCCTGAAGTGGGGTTCAAATACTACCTCCCATACCAGTCTCTCTGCCTCCTCTGCCAGCAATCCACACAAGAGGATATGCCTTCAGATCCAGGCCTCCTGGACTTTGGAGCAGTAGTCAATAATATGAGAACAAGTTTCCCAGGCAGCAGAGCAATACCTTTAACTCTTCAGTGCCCCTTTTCCCAGCCCATGGGCCAAATTCAGGAGTATTTACTCGTGAGTGGGATAGACATTGTCCCGCAGCTGAATTGTTGTTATCAACTTTCTGTGAGGAATGATGCAGTAATGTACAAGCCAATCATTACTGATGTTACCGTTTTCAAGTTCTTAATTCCATGGCCCCACAATTTCAGACTGGCCCAGTTTTCTCTCTTTTTTTCCTCCACTTACTAGGAACTGGCCAGATGACTCTAGGGGTTGGTCACTCCCACCTGGATGATGCCTCGTCACTTTCCAGAGTGGCCAGAACTTATACGGGGAATTCCTCCCCTACTGATGGTACTTTATCTGCTCTACTTCCAGCAGCAATCCAGACCTTCTCCAACTCCCTCCTTCTCCAACTCTCCTTCTTCAAGAGCAACTCTTCTCGTGATGTCATCAGTGGAGTGAGCAATCCTTAGCAGCTGACAAGCCTGTATATTTGGAATTTGGCTTGCCAGCCACGCAATTCCTAAGCTTCCATCACTACTGCTGGCATGCATGATGGCATCATGTGTACTGGAAGGTAGGTGAAGCCAGCCTTTCACCGTTGTTCTTATAGTGAGGTCCAAGGAATTAAGGTATGTAGCATTCACTCCAGCATGATCTGCTGCATATAGCAGTCATGGTACAGCTTCAAGATCTCAACCTTCTGTAGTGGTTTTAGTGGGGCCATCCCAATATTCTTCACCCGTTGGCACAGCTTTTCTTGTAGGTCTGGTTGGGAGAGACCTATGGGTGGGTCCACCCCCAAGCCCAAATACTTCTCAGAGCTACTGGGCTCGATCATATCCAATCGAGCTCCATCAGTTTCCCACAGATCACAGTTGTTTATCATGTAAGAGTCTTTCATGGTGAAAATAAATTATCTGTGGCACTTTTCTGCTTGCACTTTTAGCCCAATGAGTTGACAAAATTCTTCCACCACCCGAATATTCTCTTGTATGCCACCCCACGAGTCACTCAATAAGACCAAATCATCCATATGATGCTAATGATGATATTGAGTTCTTTCTATAGTTAAATCCTTTTTTTCTTCCAGCCTACATAACAGTGGATCTATTGACAGGTTGAACAGAAGCAGGGACATCGGATCTTCTTGCTTCACTCCAATGAGGATGTTAATCCTTTCAGAGCTTGTCCCCCTGACCTCCAGCCTTATTGCACTGTTGTTGTACATCTCTGCGATGATGCCACCAATGTGACCTTTAACACCTTTCTGTTTGAGAACCTCAAAGATGTGCTGATGGTGGACTGAGTCAAAAGCTTTGATTAAGCCCACAGAGACAATCTCCAATGCCTTGTGGTCTTTCTTGGCATTAACCTCTGTAGAAGCTTTTCTGTGCAGCAGGGAGGTGGAATAAAGCTTCTTTGATGGCTATTAATCAGACTCATTCATCACAATTGTGCAGTAAGGATCTGAGAGAACAGCCACAAAATGATTGACCTGATGGTAATGGGCCGCCAGTTGTTAATGCCCTCTAGTTTCTGTTGTATTAAAATTGTTCTACATTCTTTCACCCAGTTCAGGATTTTCCCGGCAAGCAGCCATAAATTAAATAGCTTGGCCAACTGGCTGCCCTGAGGGTCTATTTTAATAACATTCCTCAGGGACAAACCGTCCAAGCTTGGGGYGGAGCTTTTACTGAGCTCCACTGTGTTCTTCCTGACCTCCACAGGAGAGATCAATCTCTTGAACACAGAATTCTCCACACTTCCCGCACTTTGAAAGGCACTCAAGCCAATGAATGATCTTCCCTCTTCCTACTTCTTTCTGAAGGTACAATATAGTTCTTCCATTGGAAGGGGGCACCTCAGTGCTTCGATGTTATCCAAAATGATACCAGCAAGCTTTTTGCAATCTAATTCGAAGAGGCTCTGGTATCTCGGGTACTGACCCTTTTTCACCTCCCTATTCTTCATCCACTTCTCCACTTTCACAAGCACAATACTAGCCTGATGCTTTCTTCATTGTTTCAATTTTGCTTCAGCGACATGTCCTGCCAGCAGTGACAACCACTTCTCAGATGTCCTAGTGATGACATCCCTAGTGTCTTCACCACCCTCCAGGATTCTCTCAAATACTCCTGTCCGGCTGAATGCAAGCGTTCCAGCTCAAACTGCCTCTGTAATACTTTTTCTATATTCCATCTTTATTACTTCAACTTCTTCCTTCTCAGCCAGTATGCCCACTGGTTCCGCTTTCTTTGGCGATGCCAATGTCCTCGCASTTGCCAGCTGGCATCTTTTATCACAGATCTACTTCGCTGTTTTTGTGGGCAAATGCTCTGCAATCAGTTTATTGATGAATCATTCATTCCTGTACTTCCATTCTAACTCAATCAATAGAACTGTCTCCTTCTCCATCCAGCAGCTCTTATGCATACCTTGCATTCCTTTTTCCTTCAGACGAGACTTCTCCATCTGTTTCTTGTTCCTAGTCATGGATGCACAATCCTTTTATGCTGAGAGAGGCTGCTTTTGGTCTTAAATGCTCTCCCACATTCCTTACACTTCCATCCATTATCTTCTTCCTCTTGGTCTCCTTCTTCACCTCTAGGTTCAACTGGAGTTCCCTGGCATCTTGGAAAGTGGCAGGCAATACTACGATGTTTATCATTCATCCTCCCACATCAGGGGCACTGATATAGAATTCTTCAATGGCCATGGGCACTCTTCAGATGTTCAATTAATGCTGCCAACTTCCCTGTCTTGATTCCACAGCATGGACTTGTTGGATATTGACTGGGGACCCTCACAACTGGCACACTCATGTTGGTTGCTCCTCCACTAGAATCAAGAATGGGACTAGCCACATTTGGTGAAAAGGTTGTGGACCCTGAGGAAGATGTTGTTTTACTGCCTACCACCATATCCCCCTGCAGTGCTTCTTCAGCTCCTGTCATTGGAGGTGATCCAGCAGGTGCCAACATCTCATAAACCTGAGGCTGATTTTTCACACAATCGGGAATAGGTGTGGGATAAATCCCTTCTAATCCATCATAAGTGGAATTAAAAAATGTCTCTTTTTTGGGTTAGGTAGACCAGCTCCTCAGATGTTACCACTGCAGGCCTAGGCACTGCAGTCTCCCGGAAGACTTCTCCTGTTTGGGTGGCCACCGATATGAAATTCACAACCCATGGTCTTATTGTGTTGGCTAACATGTCTGCAGGCGTTCGGGAATTCACCAGAAGAACTAGTCCCCAAGTTCAATTGGTATGCCTTTAGTTAACCCTCAGGCGAAGGGCTTTGGACAAGTGGGATTGATTAACTCACAAATTAATTTAGGATCACCTTGAATAGTTTTGATTGGTTGGTGAAGCCAATCAGTAGCGTAGAAGCAGCTATAACACTTGCACACTGAATCAGAGGCCAACTCAGTTACCCAAGAATGGGCATCCAGCAGGACCATGTGGATGTTTGACCTCTGCAGCTAAGCCCAATTAGTAACTACAGTCGCACCTTAAGAGAGTCATAGTTACTCCTGTTTTTGAAGGCTTCTTTCCAGCTGTTGGCATGATACCTAGTCACCGTGTTGCAGACATGGTGACATATCTTTGTGTCATGTGTTCATGGTTTGTGAACTCAGAGACATGAGACATGCATCCCATTGCAACGCTGGGTCATGAGTGGGTCCAACATAATTGAAAGGGAATGTAAGTCTTGATGTCAACATAACAGAATGTCAACAGGCAGAATAGGAGTCTCCTCCACTCTATGTGTGCCAGTAGCGGCAGAGTGGCCTGAGTGTGTCCAGCCAGGAAAAGGTCACTGTCCAACCAGAATCAAGCCAGAGTTTTGCTAAGAGGATCCTCTCCAGAATTCACGTCACTGAGGATTAGTGTGGACATGCCTTACCTATATGGGCGAGATCTTCTTTCTTGGTTGCAAAAGGAGTGCCTGTATGAAGAAGTCTCACCAAGAACACCACCTTTTCTACAAGCAGAGGGAGCACCAGTCACAAGGCAAGGCATACCAGCTTTTATTTAGAATCAAGATCTGGACTCTTCCCATTGGCTTTTGCCTGGTCCCCTGAAGGAGGCAGTTCAATTTGCAAAAGGGAAAAATTCCTTTAAAAAAAAGAGAAAATGAATGGGGGTTGGGTTTTCTTTTGGCAAAATAAGCCAGTCACCTGGGAAGACAGAGGTACCTGAGCCTGGGAAAAGTTACTGAACAATTGTTTTTGGTGGCTGATGCTCTTCAAAGCTCTTGACAGCTGGCAGTTGTCTCTTGAAACATGACTGAAAAATACTATACACTCCACTGGGACTATTCACACGTTTAGAGGCAAGCAGAGGCCTTGCTAGACCGGAGCCTTTCCTGGTATCTAATTCAGATGGAGATGAAGAGTCAGTGCTTCATTGTTAAATGAAATTGAAATGAAATCATGTTAAATGAACGTTATTCAGCTAATGGTCTTTGTGACTTGAAAAAGCTTTGAGATTTGGAGCATTCAGTCCTGGCACTGTTGAAGAGGTTGCTGGTAAGGTCGATGCAAGTGGACAGAAGGTGCAGAGCAGCAGTTCTGTCTTTATAACCGCTTGCAGGTAAAAGTAAATGACTGCATGGACTGGGTTTCATCCTAGCATTTCAACTGGTGATGGTCAGTAGTATTTTGGGAGAAAATGAATTTTGATATGGGAAAAGGAACACAAGAGTATAATGTATGTATATTTTGCCCATTAAATAATGAAAGAACAAGACTTCTGGGTAAAATATTCCCATCTGAGACACAATTCTGACTCCAAATATAGACTGATGAGGTCAGTTGAATGCAGAATGAAAGTCTGTTTGAAGGGAGAGAGAAAAGAAGAAAAGAAAGATTTCTGCTGCGCATTTTAAGATCAGTTCCCCCTCTATCTCACTTTGCAGAAGGAAGTGTGAAGCCACAAGAACAGTCACAGGGAGCAGCTGCTCATACCAGCAAGAGTGTCCTTCCTGGTGTCTGGGCAGTGATTCTTGGATCAGGCACTGAAGCTTCAGGGTGCTAGAGTCCAGTGGAGATGAGCAATGGACCTGTGCAAACTTTGATTCCTGCCAGCCCTGTTCAACAAACTGAGAGGATGGTGCAGTGAAGCTGGAAATGGTTAATATTAGCATTGCTTCATTCCTGTCTTTCAACAGGAAAGACAGTCAAAACATCCTGAGGAGGAGGGAGCATGGGCAGCTATCAATTGCCAGCTTTCCCAAGTGTGTTCTGACTGACACCCTTCCTTTTCCCCTCAGTAAATGATGTGCCTGTGCTGCATAACACCATACTGTGAAGAAGTGTGTAAAGTAGGCCCAAAAGAGCAACACAAGTGTCAAAAGCAGCCTAACTTGAAGCAAGATAAATCAGATCTTTGGGGGCTATACTGGTTCTAGTACCTATCTAAGATAAGTACGCACTGGGTATGGAAGACAATCCTAGATCTGTTTTGTAGTCTTGGATTTGCTGCAGATGGAGGAGTTTCCTTGCCAAGGCCAAGAGCAGTAATCAAGTTCCAGGATTTCCAACTCTTGAGTTTGAACCATGCCAGAATGTCTGCATAACTGAATTTGGCTTTTTGTGCTGCCAGTACCATCTGGCAAGARAGTTATACCTGGATATTTGGGCTAATGGTTTACTGTTCTTTATTGTCTAGTCTGCCCTATAGTAAGGTTTCAGAAGCTTTAACTGTGCTGCACGTTTCTCCAATGTACCTGCCCACAACTTTATCAGGTACCTGCCTTTGTGTGGGTTATATATTTACAGAGTCGAAGCCAGCATCTCTCAGGAATGGGATGTAATGGCATGCTTTCATTCTCTGCATAGCACAAAATTAATCAACAGCAGTTGCCATTTTGCCACTCTTCTGAGGAAACGATATGCATTCTATTACTTGTTTTTTCAGCTCCTTTTTTTTTCCCTTCCCACCTCTATAATCACAGTGGAAACATCAAATTTTATCAAAGTACTAACCACTAGTAAGTAACTGCATGCATTAAGATCTAGAGATAAATCGTAACAGCAGTTCCTCACTCTTAGAAGGGAAGTGAAAGGTGAGCTATCTGCCACAACATGAATTCACAGAGCTGTGTTAGCTGTTAACAGTAGAGGATCCTGCATCAGGAACTACTTTCCCTGTCATCTGCTTAGAACAACTCTCCATTCTGAACTTAAGTTCTYTCCTACTCCACATAGAAATTCATAGGTACACTCAAGTCTCTAAAGGGACTGAGATCACTACTTCAGTGACAGGTGCCCAATRCTTTTAAAGATTATTAAGTGCATGATGTAAACGTGCTTGACTATCTCAGTGACTAATGTCTGAGCATGGAGAGGATCAAAACAGGACCTGAACTCCCTCCTATACCAGTCTGCAGAAGTGGCATCACAGTGGCAGCTGTATAGGAACAGTAATGCTCTGTATGCAAAAGATCTGGGAAGATTTTCTTCCTTGGAGAAAAGTCTCTTTGGGAGTTTTTCTCCAAGTCACCTCAAGACATTGGTGTGCCTAATGGTTAGAGCCTACACTTACGCTGTATAAGTAAAATGAGGGAGTAATTTGTGATCCAACAGTGCCTGTGTCACCTTTCTTCTTTCCCCCGCTACACAATCCCCCCATAAACTCCATGTCTGTGCCTTCTGTTCTCCTTGCAGTCTCTACAACCACTTCATGTTTACACTCTCCTGTTTCTTTGCTCAGAGTAAGTGGCAATGCTGGTACATTTGGGCAGTGCACATGCATGAGATGGTGAGTGTCAGACTAACAAGAACACATGCTATTCCTGGCTAGCATGTATATGCTCTCTGAGTTGTCAGCTGACTGACAGAAAGTCTGTCTCGCTGAAGTGACCAGCGAACCGTTATGATTCATCTTTATGACTGGGAAAATCACAATCCATGGGCCAAAAAAGCATACACTGCATTTTGATTCACACAGGCTGAAAGAAATCCTCAAACTTTGTCCAGCTGACACAGGGGCTGCATATTGTGCAGGTGCAATTTAGAATTCTATTCTTCCACTTCAGCCTTTATTGTTTTAGGTGGGAGCAAGGATCACAGATGCCTTAAAACTTCCATAGTAAATAACCAATTGTATCATTAGATACATAAGTACCTTTTAAACTCTTTTAGCTCTTACTAAGGCCATGAAGGCTACTGCTGTGTAAACAGAGGTGATTGGGGCATTCCGTGGCATGGGTCTCTTATAAAGACAGTCATATAAAGAAAGTACAACTCTAAAAAGAAATCAGGTCAATGAACTCAACACACTCAGGTTGAAATGTCAGTGCTTGGGAGTATAGACTGATGACAAGCTTTGAGAAACTACTCTAGTATTTATTTCAATGAGACATGAAACAGAGAGAGCAAGACAGCAAGCAAAAAACATTACCACAAAGGGCATGGTCTGACTACAGCATCAAAAGCACAGAAATTATGTCAGCAACTTAATATTTAACTCTAGTCCTCTCTTGCCTGGCGCTTGCAGCATTTCTGATATGGAAACTCGTTTGCCCGCCTCAGCCTGTAAATTAGTCATACACTGGCAAGTAATTCTGCAGAACTTTCTTGCAGGGGACCATTTACTTCAAAGGGCAGCAGTTATTTGGAAATCTTTTGCAGTATTTTGTCTTCTTCATAGTGATACATTTTGTTAAAAAAAAAATCAAAGTTAGCAAAATTCTGGTTTTGAGTCTTTCTACCCACTTGCTATGCTAAGCCAGGTCTCACAATAATGTATAGTATAAGCACTGCAGTGATATGGGCTTGGTTTCATGAATCCTTTGACCCAAATGGGATGATCCTTTTGTAATGGGTATTTCTGATAACTATATCTCCATTGGGTAGAGAGAAAGGTAGCCACTTCCCCCTTTGCAATATCAAAAAGGATATGTACATTGAAATTAAGTCTTTCCACTGAGGAAAAGAAATGGTAGGGTGATGCACAGCTGCCTGCAAAGCAGTACAAAGGTGGTTGAGAATGCAACTGCTGTCACTCTCTGCTTTGGGATTTCAGGAGAAAACATATATTTTCCAGGACGTTTGGTTTTTCATGGGCAGAGAAGGTAAATAATTGAGTTTACAAGTGCTTGATATCGTCAGTCAACTGCACCTTGGGAGATCTTTCACCACTAATAGTTCTTAAATCTCTTTCAGCTAAGCAGCTGAAGGACAATACCAAGAAAGAGACCACCACAACATCATTTTGGAAAAAATCCTTCTTAAATTGAAGGAGTAAAACCGATATGAAATTCTCCAATTAAGCTGTTTCTTAATGGAAAAAGTGTTACTTGAATGAAACAGATTTTTACCTCAAAATGCTKTCTTCAGACATCCCAGAAATGTTTTGATGAAAAAGTGAAAAGTTTTGATTTGAAAATGCTTCATGGGAGTTGATGTTCCTTATAAATCCCAGTCATTCTGGTGTCTAGGTTTCCATGAGACCTTAGAGCTACAGAATGAGATCACTCATTGCCTACTTTCTCTTATCAAAGCTGGGAAATGTAGTGTGATTGGTAAACAAAAGAGAATAAAAGTAAGCAGCAACCACACAATAATTCACCTGAGCATCTTGGTGATTTTTCTAAACTGGTATCTTTGGTATTGAATCTTCCATCAAAAATCCCCAAATTTTGCATTTAAAATTTTTGTTTTCATCAAAATTTTCTCTAGGAAAAAAACAAACTTTAAATCAGCTTTTCTGAAACCAATGACTATCAAGACACACCTACAGTTCTTCATGTTTCTTTCTGAAAGCCAGACCAGCTAGGAGATGGGCTAGTTCTCAGAAGCAATGCTGCAGTGAAACAGAGAGTGCTCTAAATATGACTATGGTCCTCATTTAGAAAATTTGGTGTTCATATGAGAAAAAATAGGGTCTGATTCTTTACCATTTTCACATAACCAGCAACCTGTTTTCCATCAATTCTTTGTTTATATTCTCCTTCCATTTTCACATAAAATAGCATGTGCCTTGGTGGAAGAGAACTGATGGAYTGTAAGGTTTTACATATGTAATCATGTGTCCTGGGCTAAGGAGGAGAGATGAACATTGATTATGCAACCCCTCTACTTCCCAAGTGCTCTGTTTACAACTACTACCCATTTAATGTCTTGAGTGGAGACACTTATGTTTAGAACAAGTTAATTCAGTCCCTGACGCCTGTAATGCATGGGGAGGACTGTTTCTTGTGTGCAGAGGCAGACCGAATCATGTGGGAGTGAGGCTGAAAAAGAGTAAAGGGGAAACAAGTGAGTGGTGCTAAGAAATGAACCACTGGAGAAAAATGATGAAAACAAGAGATGAAAAGAAGAGCCCAGAAACTTAGAAAAGCAGAACACAGAAAGAGGAAGAAATAGGAAGGACAAAAAACTAAATACAGAAATACTAAATACAGAAAAAGCATGTTTGAGTGGGTGCAAAACTGCAGACACAAACAGGAAACTTTGAAAGAAATAATGAGGAAAAAATACATTGACAGTATGACAGTAATGTAAAAAAAATGTAAATAAGTAATATAAACAACTTAAATATAAATAAATAGCTTACATTTTGTAGTCTGAAAGAAGGAAGGAAAAACTAGCTGGCTGCTAGTTTTTTAAATCAAACTAAGCTGACCTAAATTTAAATGAAAGAATATTAAAGCAGGATGGAACAGTGTGGCATATGCACATTGCATTTCTTCTAGAATAGCAAAAAATGTCCTGAGTCATTCCAGAAGAAGTATGTAGATTCTGGAATAAATCATACAGTGGTTTTGTTTTCCTTATCTTTCAGTATTTTCTTTCCTTAATTAGTGGTGACAGAAAACTAACATGTGGTGAGATTTGAGAAACCACAATAACCGTATTAGCTAAACGAGAGTAAATTTCCTTTCAGAGCTTAAACATACGAACAAAAACTAACTACATGTGGGGGCTTCATTTGCGTAACATGCAGATTTTCAAACAGATGTCTTAAAAAGAGAAAAAACTCTCTTTGCTTGCCACTGTGTGAAGGCAAAGCACAACGTATCTGCAAGGAAGGCTTTCTGGGCTTTGTAAATGGGTGAAAAGAAAATGTGCCGCAAAGGTAAGACAGATTAGTTATCATATACTAACTTCAGCATTAACCTAAATGGTTTTAATTCTTCACCTTCTGAAAGACTTATTTTTGCTGAACATTGAATATATTGCACACCAAAAGCAAAACATGTTTAAATTAGCAAACATCTGAATACAGAAGAGAATGAGCAATACTTTTTGTAAGGAATAAGCTAAAATTAAAGCCAGTTTATTACACTGATGGAGCTGCAAGTGGGAACAGATGTAGGGTATCTCATACGGCCATAGGAAAGCCAAAGTGTCTGAAATAGTGTTGATAAAATTCAGTTGCTTCATGGGCTTTCACAGGTTAATGTTCCAAATGTAGATTGTTGTCTGAAAGAGATGCTGCAGAAGTCTTAGCTTGGATGTGTAGTACAATCATATGGATTTGGTTGATGATTTAAAATTGCATCCATTTTTGTAATATAAGGGGAATTTCCACTTACATTAATCATTATTTACTGCTTATCATGACTGCCAAGGACTATATTCATCTTTATGTAAAGAAATATGCTATGTGAGATTCATCTCTTCAGTCCCAGAGTTATAAGAAAGAAGACTTAARGCCCCACAGTGAACTCTGTATCGGCAGATCCCTTCACCAACACAGAACATGCTCCTATGCTGAATGTGCTGTTTTCAACTGCATTGGGCCCCATGTTTTAAAATGTCAGCAACCATGAGCAATAAGCAGTGATCTGCTTCAGACAGCATTCAGGCAGAAACACAGTCCTCCCTAAACAGATTCTTGGCTGTCATACATGGCATATATGGCATACGTGTTATTACAAAACGTACATGCAAATTAATTCAAGAGTAAATGTACTATTCCTCAAAGCACATCAGAGACAAGAGAATTTGAGAATTTGAATTTTCTAGACAGGAAAGTCTAGAAAAGTCCTTATGAGCCTGGTCTGAAGCCCCAGTCAAGTTAATTAGGAGACTTCCATCACTGCATTTTGAAATGCAGGTAACAGGAAGAAGGCAAAATAGAGCAAAAATAGTTTTAAAAATGAAAGCCCTTTATAGCAAAAGTTAACGGATTGGCCACCTGAAAACTAGTGAAGTTTAAATGATGAAAATTGATATGAATTGTGAAATTAATAAACAATACTGTTGTGACTAATAATCTGCGTTGGGCCTRTGTGATTTACATTTGGCTAATCCCTCTTGGAACTCTTGTGTGTTTGTTGTCTGTGATGTCCTAAAGCAAAAAACCTCCCATTTTTATTAAGTGCTCTGTGACAATACCTTGTTTTCCCTGATAACTTCACAGGGAGACACCTATATGTTTTCTTTGTGAGTTTTAGTAGATAATTRTTCTGCATTCATACCTAACCAAAATTCTCAGTTTTATATAACTCCATCATGGCCTTTCCACAAGTAGTCTCTTTTCCAAAGTGCCCTTTTAGTCTTTATTTACATACTTGTTCCATGCCTCTGATTATCATGTAGCCCTTTACTGCACTTCTTGGCTTACTATATACCTTCTGAGAGACAGAGAGCAGAACTGCACTGTAGTCCAGCTGTAAGAGCTTGATAGATTTATACCGAAGTTCTATGACAATTTCCATTCTGTTCCGTCTTGCTTAATCGTTCTTAATAAACAACTCACTCTTTTTGGCTGAGTTTTATGGAGACTTAGGCCAGGTAGAACAGACCCCAGACCATTTAGGATGTTGTAATTTAAAATCAAAAAAGCCCTTGTAAAGAAATGGAAGGTCATAGGAAAGTAGCATAAAAGGGCAGGTCTCTAAAAGATGTCCTGCCTACCCAGAAAGCACAGTGTGACTGGCAAGAGTGAGACTCCAAAATCTCATGCCCATCCCATCATCACAGGTCATCAAGTCTTTTGACCACTGCTGTGTGCAACTTGGTCTTTTAACTGCAGTTGTTTTAGCTTCATCTATTAAAAGAAATTAAAAAGGGAGATAACTTTAGCCATCTGCAACAACTGTTTTTTTGACCTTTGATCTTAACATAATCTTCTCTGCACTGAACCTCAGCCATCTGCTCTCATCCAAGGACTGAACTTAGCCAAACCATAAATTAGCTTCTCAACTACTTTATGGATTTAATCATAATCTTCCATAGTTCTGTGATGACAGCCAATGATTTACTTCAAACAGCAGTAATAGGCTGTATTAATTTTAAATTGAGTCCACTGAAGTTAGTCAAGTCACAATCCAGATTGATTTCACACTTTTTTTGGCTCTGTATGCATCAAAAAGTGGTGATTTCTTTTCAGCAGCAGTAATCAAAATGTGGATGTGTTTGTGAACTAGGGAAAAACAAGACCTTCATTTCAGGGTTCATAAGTATATATATGTTACATTAGTGATTTGTGCAAGTATTTGGATTTTATCACAGTTACAGTAAAGATCTTAGATATTACAAAAATAGGCAGTCAACAAAATGCAATGTGGCTGCTTAAATGATTATGGACCATTGCATGACTTTTTATAGTCACCAAGTCAAATTTTGTAGGTATGTAATGTTTTAATGTTTTTGTTTTATTAACTGGCTATGCTTTGTGGAAAGGAGCACCACACAAAAAAATAAAATAAAATAAAAAGCTGCTGGAACCACTTTTACTGTGAGATGCTCACTTTTGAAAAGAACACTATGTGACAGCCAACATCCTGCATTTCTCGGGTCCAGCATTCTATTAAACACCAACCAGACTGCCTGTATTGGTGCAAATATGTATCTTGTGTATCTTGTGCCTCTAACAACTTCACAAGTTGCAACTGAATGTTCACATGCACAATTTCTGAAGTAAATAGTAAGTYTGAAGAATTTTTACTATTCTTTTCTGCTAATGCAAATATTTAAGGTATTATCAAAATCTGAACCCGAATTCTAGGAAAGAAACATTTATAGTTTTCAAAATTCATGAATGATAAAATCAAATATTCTCCTGTCCATTTCCAACTAACTTTAACAACAGACTTGAACAGCATGCACACAAACTGCAAATGTTTGCACCAAACAGTCAAATAAAATGGCATTTTTCTTCTTTACCTGGGCATTTGCACATTTTATGCGGGCACTTCAGGCAAAGTATTTGCATAACATGCCCTTTGATATAAACCAGATTCTTTTTTGTCACTCAGAAAAAGTTTTGTTCAGTTTAGTAATTCATATTTGTCCCAGTTTGTCAGTTTTTCTTACTGTAAGTGATCTTGTAGATTTAAATGAAATAGCTGATCTGCATGACATTAAGTACACACATAACCCTATGCAGAAATGGGCCATCATTAGGATACGTTCTGAGCACAGTGATAATTAACAGTGAAAACGTTTGGACAGAGATCACCCTATTCGATTCTAATGCTAGATAAATTATTTGAAAGCTAGTATCTTTATATAGGTAGTCTAATAACTAAGTGACTTGCATCTAGCTTGCGTGTCTCCAGCACAGATAGGGTTAAATATTTTCCCTTACGTAAAAAGTAGGTTATTATTATGGCATATCAGGAGGAAGTGGTGATAATTTCAATTTAACTCTGTACCTTTAACTGATGCTGTTATTTCTTGTTTTTCTAATTAAAGTGAAATTCTACTGAGGCTGATGGTGAATGTGTTTTAGCCAGCCACAGAAGATCGTAATAGAAGCTTCAGACAATATTCTGATCTGGTAAGTACTAAAATAGAAAAGGTAATCAAAAATGTATGTATATGTGATGAATGTATTAAACTACACATACAAGTAGAGGTGATAATTAGCACTGACTTATGATGATCGGCAATTCTTAAAGGGTGCTTACTGATTCTCTCCAGGTGTTGAGAAGTTTTTTGCCTTACAGAAATCTGTCTTCTTCCTGAGGTCTTCCTTTATCCATCGTCTTTTGCTTGTAAAATTCCAAATAATCTATTTGTAGTTAAGATTGTAGTGTAGTCTTATTATTGAGTTCTCACATACTGCTTTCACAGTGAAATGAAATATGTTGAAATGGAAAAACAGTAAGCTAAAGAATAGATTACAAGTCCTATACAACATTTAATATTCAGAACATGTGTGTTTGTGTGCATATTTATAGACTTTTGCCTATATATAATACACAAGCAATGTTAGAATATACATCTATATCCACCTGGAAATTTATTTTTGATCATTACCTGATTTATTAATGCTAAATAAAGCTAAAAATATGCAAGTTATAAAGCTGCTTATTAAAAGACTTTTGAAGAGATCTTAATTGAAAATAAAATTATATTTATAGGGGATCTGATTCAGCTCCCTTTGCAGCCTGTGCATCTTTCTAATAACTTTAGTGAATGCTGTTTCAAATTCACGAAAACAAATCAGCTCAAGAGATTTATATCAGGTCCTAAATCTGATCTTTGCAATTCTAGTTTCAATTTGAGTCTTTTCTAATTCTCTCATACCAACCAGCCTCAAGAAGTTTTTGTTGGAGAGTGGAAGTCCTTTTATGAATAAATGTGTGACTGGTGGTGCCCTCGTGTATTTCTGTAACATTAAGGAGTGTACGGAGCACTTTGTGATGAGTAGGAGTAATTCTTCTCCACAGGTTTTCTGCTGAGCTCCTTTGAGGAGCAGGGAACCAATCTTCAGAGCTACTGTGGAGGAGATCTTTCTTCTTATGGCTCTTTATAGGCTTTAGGAAGCATTTGAGCTCCCCTTCTAAATGTCTGCACTATGCCTTTTTCCTTCTACTCATTACACTGAAGTTTGAGAGTTACTTTGGCTAAGTGCAATGAAGGGCTATCATTTCAGAGAGAAAATACACCATTGTGTTGTCTTTGTATATTGTAATCATGCATATCCTAGCGAGGTATCTATCGTAACTTTATTATTTTTCTTGCAACATGATTAGTTTCTAAAATAATTGCCTGAACAGGTACTCCTTTAGTGCTGTCTAACTGCAGAGTTGCTATACTTGCAGTCTAGTGCAAGGAGCTGCACAGAAAGACCAAGAAAGGCATGTGTGTCTGGCTGGATGTGGCCAGAGGAGGGTAAAGCAGCAGATGGAGAATGGCTCAGGTTGCTCAGAGAACATGGGTGAGGGACCAGCCCAGCTGAGCTGTGGAACCTAATCACTCAGCTTATAAAGCTTTGCATGTCAGTGAGACAACTTTAAATTGTTAAAGCTTGCTTCAAAATGTGTTCAAAGACTTTCAGGCTGTTACACTCTGGCAGCTTCAGAAAATCAGCTTTGAAAAGCCAGCAGAGGAAGTTTGAGTGGTGACTGAAGATTTCTTTAAAGGGCAGGAAAGCCTGTGAAGCAATGATGCTAAGCAACATCACATAGTGTGGGCTTTTACAAACCTGAAGCCATCTATCGTGAGCCTGTCTCTCCAAATGAGTCATACAGAGTCTGATCCTCATTATGCTGCCTTCTGTGGAGCAAGTGGAGAGTCCTTAGTCCTCTTCCTCCCCCAGCTTCCCACTTGTATCTGGACTACATCTGCCCCACATGTAATTCCCAAACAGGAAGGATTTATTAATGTAGACTTAAAATTTGACCCATGTGCACTTCCTCCTAGCAGCACAACTACTAAAAAGCAGAGATACTCTAAATGAAAATGACATTCACACACTTAGCAAATGTGTCATCCAGTCCTTGCAATTACATTATTGCTGGTACATGCAATTCTCAAGGAGCAAGGAATGGAAAGAAGAGGAAGATTGAATTCATGGTTACAGCAGGTGAATGCTAAGKAACTAAATCTCCTRCCYGATAGTTCCTGTGTGAGGTTAAGCAAGTCATTTAATCCCAGCTTTGTACAGGTGGCCACCAATGACATATTCCCTGTTTTATCTGTGACTTCAGACCTGAAGTCTGATTTGCAGAAGTCTGAGCCTCACAGCAACCACAGTCAATGGATTCTGTCCTTTATACACTTGAAGTCCTACATAATGCCAAGCACTTAAAAGCGATGTTGGGGGGAAGGGGTGTTGCAAACTGAACATCTTAGATGGATACTTATTGCAATGATTCCATGCTTGAGTTCCTTCTCTGTAAAATAATTGTAACAATACCTTCTCATTACACACTGCTTTGCAAGTAAATTAATTGCTGTTTGTAAAATACTTAGATACCACATAGATAAAGAAAGAAAGTTATTTTGTTCAAGATGGGAATCTTTGTATTATGCAATATCTATATTTTGATAGATATTTGATAGATTAAAATGTAATTTTTATATTACGCGATCTATAACAAAAGAGACCTATACACTGTAAAGGGTAAAAGTGAGCTACACTAGTACTCACTCAGTTCTTGCCCATGTTGAGTATTACCCTTTGCACTGTAATAAGCAATTATTCATGTTAAAATGCAGTAAAACTGTTATGGAGTAACATAAATAATGTGGTGCTGTTTTACTGTTTCATTTTTATCTTAATACAACAATTTCCACTGGCACACAGATTTTTTAAAGGTAAAATTTATTCCATTTTTCTGTTGTACAAAGTCAATGTGAAGTAAAAATCATATATGCTGATATATTATTTATTAGCTGTACAAATAAGCATGCCATAGGTAAGGTGGTGCTCTTAATTATACCGACACAAACCACCAGCTTTCCATGACTGCACATTGTGCTGCACAAAAATGTGATTTGTTGAGATGCTTGTGTGTATTGTTGATATAGCTGAAGTGATGTGATTTTTCTTTGAATAAATGTTTTATTTCCAATTGTTTTTCTACTAGTTCACTCCTCTTTTGTTATTTTCCTAATCCAATCTCCTTTTATTCTTCTCAGAAATCCTTGGGAAAGCATTTTGAAGCTTTTCTCACTGCATTTTTCCTTCTCAGAAGTGTACTGCCAAAATGATTAATGTAAGTATTTAATTGATAAACTATATTAATAAACCAATAAAGCAATTAATCTGAAAGTTCAAGCTCTTTGCAGCTGGTGGTCCAAGAGTGCCATAATATTGGAAGCAATTGTCTAATAAGAAGTTTCTCATAGCAGAGTTAATTGGCAAAGCACATTCTTATTTGGTGTTCCACTCAATCTAACCACAGGTCTGGTATCCACAGTGCAAGTATCTGCTTCTCAGGCTAGCCACCCTGGATTACCTGTATAGTTGAGGGGAGAGAAGTTATCATTTTGGGGCTTGATTCATCCAACCTCTTTTAAACTTCTGCATTAGTATGAAATGTGTAACATTCTAGACTGGCCTGTTCCTCTCCATTTATTCTGAAGGAAACCTAGACCCCTACCTCAGATGCAGACATTTACACTACGAACTTCTCCACGATGGCAGATTAATCTCTTCTGCGTAACATATCTAAGGATGGTATCCTTTGAGCTACCCCAAAATTATCTCCACGTTTATATTTTAATTAAGGTTTTACCAAATTCACTATTTAATACTTGTAAGTCTCCTCCAGAGTTTACAACAGCGTTAAAACATATTGTGCTGGAGAAGATAATGGTGCTGCAGATTGTCTGAGACAAGCTTCGTATAGGTTTGAAGTTCAGAGGTGGGAGAGACTGCACAGAAAGATTACAGTTATCATAAAGGAAATGTCACTTGCATTTCAAATAAGCAAGTCTTTTAATACTTGTGTATTTTTCCAAAGCTATTAATTCCTTGTATTTGTACAACTTTGTTATCTATCCTTTTTCTACCATATAGAAATTGCAGAAAGGAATGCTAGTGATTAAGTAGTTAACTGGTGATCTTCTTTTTTACAGGCAGAGCCTAATACCACAGATTATGCATATGAGACAGACTATCTTTTTCTAATTGCACAACCATGTTCTAAGGGGGAAGTCAGAAACTTCACAAAAGTATTTCTGCCAGTTGCATATTCGTTGATTTGTGTCGTCGGCCTAGTTGGTAACATCTTTGTAGTGATGACCTTCGCTTTATATGAGAGAACCAAGTCCATGACGGATGTGTACCTCTTCAATATGGCAATAGCGGACATACTGTTTGTTCTCACTCTCCCACTATGGGCAGTGAATTATGCTGCTGACAAATGGATTTTCGGTGATTTCGTTTGCAAAATGAGCAGAGGTATCTATGCAATCAACTTCAACTGTGGTATGCTGCTTTTGGCCTTTATCAGTGTGGACCGGTACATAGCTATTGTGCAGGCAACAAAGTCRTTTAAACTCAGGGCAAGAACGCTGGCACACAGTAAATTGATTTGTTTGGTTGTATGGGTAGCATCAGTTTTAATCTCCAGTTCCTCTTTCCTATACAGTGAAAGTTACACCTTCTCCATCAATGAAACCAAACAGATTTGTGATCACAGATCTGAAAAAACATCCAAAAGCACTATGCTGAAATTACTGCTGCTGATTCTGCAGCTTGTATTTGGCTTTTTTATTCCTTTCATGTTCATGATTTTTTGCTATACATTCATTGTCAAATCCTTACAACAAGCTCAAAATTCCAAAAGAAACAAAGCAATCCGTGTGATTGTATTAATTGTAGTAGTTTTTCTAGTTTGCCAGGTACCCCATAACATCGTTCTTCTTGTGACAGCAACAAATCTGAGCAAGATGAACAGATCTTGTGACAGTGAAAAGAAAATAGCTTATGCAAAATACACCACAGAAGCCCTAGCATTCTTACACTGTTGCTTAAACCCCGTGCTCTATGCATTTATTGGAGTGAAGTTTAGAAATTACTTTGTGAAGATAATGAAAGATCTGTGGTGCATGAGATACAACAAATACAACAGCCGTAGTTCAAGGACAAACTCTGATACTTACCATTCAAGACAGACTAGTGAAATTCTGAGTGATAATGTATCTTCTTTTACTATATAACACAATTTGAACAACATTATTGTTGAAAGATTCTGCTCACTGAGCAACCCAAAACAGTCTCACTGAGCGTATGATAACCAGTCATTTGTGCTTCTCTGTACCCCAGTGGCAAGCTCCCGTGATCCACAGCTCCTTTCAATAAAATAACATAAATAAAAGACTAGCATTGTCCTTTGAAAAACTGAAATCTTACTCACCTAACATTCATGCTCTTCTAAAGTGCAATCACTTAGAATTATCAGGAAGGTGAAGTTGACAAAGGAATACTCCTCACTTCGAATAGAAACCATCTGTCTCATTTGTCTTTCATCACTGAAGTATCCCAAAAATACTAAATAAATGAATCAGGTTATGTCCAGGCTCATTCTACTTACATTTATGTTGTTACTGTTGATTATTTATGCCTAGAAATCCTATTTAAGTGTAAGTCTCCACTCTGCTTGTGTTGTAGACAGGTTATACAGAGATAATACTAACCTAAACAAATAACATTTTGGGCAAAGCCTGGAAAGAAAAGTTAACACTGAGAAAGATGAAGAAACAGGCATAGCTGGACTTAGACTTTTAGTCTCATAAATCTTTGCCTGCTTCTGTGCTCCATCTGCTCATCAGATGCCTCTAAATGGATTGCACAAGCTTAGGCCAAGGCTGAGGCTGATCAAAGCCAATAGTGACCTGTCTACTAAAGACAGTATAATGAAAAGAAGAAAATTATTTAATAAATAGAACATTGAGTTATGCACAGGAACGTTTTCTGAAAGCCATTCAGATTATCTGTGGAACAAAGAACAGAGCTTAGAGATTCTTCCTTTCATTTAGCATTGGATTCAGATCCTGAAATTCACTGAAGCTGATTACTCTGCGAAAATATCCCTGTGAAAATTTGATTCTTCCTAGCTGAAACTCACACATAACTTCTTTAGAGGTGGACAATCTGAAGACCAGAGCAGTGATTATTCAAATTCCAATACTTTTTGTTGCAACTAGATCAGTAACAAGATCTGATGCATTTCTTGGTATTTAGCAACCATTAACAAAGTTTCCTTACGAATGGATTTACTAACACAAATAAAAATACATGAAATTTATTCTATTAACTTCAGTGATTAAGGACAATGTCTAGAGAGTAGAGTGTGGCTTAATTTGGCTACATTTTTACCAAACTAGTCAGCATTTGACTCTCAATGAACACAGAAATATTTAAAATAAATTTTTTAAAAAATAGAAAGTCACGACCCAGTCATGACTTTTTGGCAAATTTAAGTGATTTTTTTAAAAACTGCACACAGGAACACCCTCAAAACAGGCTATGCAGAAACTGCTCTCCAGCAGAGATACGAATTGTGATCTGTTCACCCAGGGAGCTTCACTATATCGTAACAACAAAGCGGGGAACAACGTGGACTGCTGAGGAACTCAAACCCCCAACGCCTCCACTAACAAAGATTTTCTAGACAGGAGCAGGAGCAGATCCACTTCGAAGAGCTGGAGGGCAGAGACAGGAGCAGATCCACTTCAAAGAGCTGGAGGGCAGAGCAGCAGGACAGAGTAGAGGACAAGAGCTGCTTGTCCTGTACTACAGCTACCACTGCTACCTGTCTGCAGTCACCTGAAATGCCAGTCTTCCGGAGTTCCCCTGCAACAGAAGTGTGAGCCATGGCAATGTCCGGACTTCTTGTTATGTCAGAGGATATGGCATTCTCCACTCCAGTGGTAGTGTAAATTAATACAATTTGCAACTTGMAGTTTACTTTCATGTTTTTTTGAACTTGTGACTGAAGAGAGAATGGAGTTTGGCCCAGAAACCACATCCTCCAGTGGCAATAAACAGGCCAAGAAGAGCAACGCCAGAGCTGAAGAACACTTGAGGATACAATATGAGAACAAACTGTACTGTTTTTGCTGGTACAATCCATCCTTGCCTACAGTGCGGGGTGAGGTTTTTAAATATTAATGGTAGGCATGATAAAGATCATATATATTTGTCACTGATGAATAACTTACGGAAAAATACACAAAATTATGTAAATGCATATGCATGCATTTGCTCTATGTAGCACTGATGATTTTCTGGAAAAGGAATTCAGCAAATAAAAATATAACTGACTAAAACCTCAGATCTCATTATACTGGTTTTAAAAATCTCAAGTAAGCGTTTCTTGTTACATGTACTACCTTCAAAAATCTTGCTATGTGTATTACCTTGCAAATTCTCTTATTCAGTGCAAAATCTCTCTTACCCGAATTGATTTAGCACCTGTCCCTGCGAAACTTGGGGCATGAGAGTCCGCACTGCGCCCTGCTGCAMACGGACTGGCAAACGCGGGACCTGAACCCGCCGCGTATAGGCCCTGCTCGCCGTGGCGCCCCGCGCGCGGCCGGCCCCGCCGCCGTGGTAGAGCGGCCCGTTCAGCCGTCAACCAGCCCGCGGGGAAGGCGCACCAGCCGCCCGCCGCCACACGCCCGCCCCCGCAGCCGCGCCAACGGCCGCCCAACGGCTCCCCGCCGCCAGCGAATCAGCGCCGAGCGGGGCGGGAGGCGGCGCCAACGGCCGCCGCGCGGGGTGGGGTGGGGGGAAGCGGGGGCTAACGGCCGGTGAGGTGCGCTGTTAYTGCCGCCGTGCCTCGGAGGGTTGGTGACAGGCACTGCGCTGCCTGGGCCGAGAGGGAGAGCGGTCACTGCTCTTCGGGGCGCCCCAGGGCAGGGGGGAATGTGCGCCCCAGCTTAGCCGGGCCAGTTCCTGGCCGTAAGGGCTGTGGTGGTGGGGGGGGGGTGTGAAGGGAGAGAGAACAAGCTTCCATCAGCATCTCAAGGTCCTTCCCCAGGGAGAGCGCAGGAGCCAGGCTATGTTGCAGGTTGGCAGCCCATGGCTAACTTGAGGACTGTGCAGTGGCTCCCAACACGTTTCAAACTGCAGTGTGAGATGTGCCTCGCACAGGAGGCAGGATAGCTCCCTGGCTGTTGCCTTGTGGGAGGAAAAAAAGTTCTAATTGGAAGCAACTTTGAAAGGTAGAAAATGTGTCCAGCTGTTTCTTTGCTCTAGTACAGTTATTGTTAAATATCAGTGGGGCAGAGGAGTACTCTCTGTGCTTTGGTTATGGATTGTGCCGATGTCAAGATCTTGCTAAAAATCCTTGAGGCTGCCTCTTGAGGTGCAGCTGAAATCTCAGTCAACCATAAATAATCTTCCTGCCTCTGGGAGAAATGGGTTGTGAAAGGGTGGAAATAGCTCACAAAGGGATGCTCAGTGAATGGAAATCATGCGTCAACAAGCAGGTTTCAGCAACTGGTTTACAGTTTTCAGTTTTKCAGGCAGTTACAGTATGAAGGAATGAGTTATTAAATTTAATATTACACCTTTTCACAATGTTTGTGGAATCTGTTGCCAGATAAAGAGCCCCAGTTCAGCATCCCCACTGAAGGAGCGGAATCCAACTGCTAGACATTTGGCAGCAGGTAGCTATATTGGCAGACTGGTCAGCTGATGCTACCAATAGGCCACTAAACATTTTGTCATTTATTCAGTGACTGTGTCAACAGAACTGAAGGGTGACCTAGAGTTCGTGCTGGGAATTTAGGAAAATAAAATGATACAAATTTATAGGAAATCAGAGATTATTTTCACTGCTTGTGGAATAACTTCTTTCAGGGCTTGCTATGGATGCTGCTTTTTATTATAATACTTTAACATAAAGGTAGGTGTGCAGTACACTGTAGGGAATGCATGGTGTAATTTTCTTTTTTGTTGCATTCRTTTTGTCAGTTATTTTGAAGAAGAAAAAAAATGTTTTTACATGGGTCTTTGTTTCCTATTGTGTTTGAAGAGAGAAGGATACGTACTGTGCTGCATCATGATGTACATAAAGAAGATGCTGCTGGTAAGCTTCGACTTTATATCCTCCTCCAGATGGAGGCAGCAATTGGATTGTGGTATTGTATGCACAAATTCCTTGCCTGGTAGTGGATTCCATTCTGCTTGTGGTTGGTACATGGCATCCTTGCTTGACACTGTCCTTTCAAGCAGTTCAGGAACAGGTGGATCATAGATGCATGGTGCTAAATCAAGGCTTAATATCTCAGTGGAGGTAACCTAAAGCTGAATACCTTTTTGACACATATCATCTTGAAAATTCATCTAATTTACTGATCAGGTCCCTGCAAAAAGCAACAGTTATCGTCTCATGATATTTAAATTTGATACTATAGATCTTATATTTGTATACTCATATTTCTGAGAAAAGTGACTGCTGTAAACTAGTGAACCTGCAAGAGGGTTAGAACAGACACAGAAGATCAAAGTCGTTTGGGAAAGGCAGAGGGAAGAAAATGAAAAAACATGCAAGGAGAGAACAGCTGGAGAAGAGGGGTGGGAACTGAAGAGAAACAAGACAAAATGAATGTAGAGAGGACCGTTTTTTGATCAAATGATACAATGGTAGTTTTAATTCCCCTCTGGGAAGTGCAGTTGCAGGTCCTTTAGGCTAAAGAGAGAATTAAATGCCATCTCCTCTACTGTGGGTGAATGACATGACCTAGTGATAATGATGTGACTACTGAGTAAGAAATGTTCCCTGGCTTTATGATAGCTTTCTCTGGCTTTTATATAGCTCTATAACTATCACTTCAGTTCCCCTTTATTACAAGTTCTTGAAAAGAAATTCCCTATTTTTGATTGAATGAACTCTGTTATCTAACTTGAGATGAAAAGTGTCTGGGTTTTATTTTGTCAGGAAATCAGAACCTAAACATTAAGAAGTTATTTTGATAGTGGAAGTTCTTATCAAGCCAGTGAAGATTCTTTCCCTACCAAACTAAAAAAAATGTTACTTGTACAACTGCTTATCAGCTAGTTTTGTAGCTAACATCAAAGTTCAGTTTCTTCRATGTATTTTGTAACACAACTTTATATCCCAATGCACCATTCATATTTTTAATGAAAATATCATCTACCACTTGTTTTCATTGCCTTTTTAATTAGAAACTTGTATTCTGAATTACTGCATTATCATTTTAATCTATTTATAAAGGTAACATAAACCAGTAGAGTTAATAGTCTTCTATTGCAGGTTTTTAAAGCTCTGACTTATACAGTCTTGGTATAGCCTTATCATTCCTAAACATTTCTTATAGTATACAACCTAATGTAAATAGTACATATTAAATCTGTAGTAACTAGAATTTATTTATTAACTTGTGATTTGTTGAGGATTAGAAGTAGAGAATACTTAGTTCCCTCTATAAGAAACAATGATGAACAACTGGAGTAAGTTTATCTTGGAAATAGAGAATAYTTATGATCTTGTCTGATTTGAATCAACTATAGATACCGTATTGTTTTCAGTAGAAAGCAATCTGTGAAGATTTTTTACTTAGTCTTATCTTGTGGTTACGAATTACAAAGGAAACGATTTAATTGCAAGAAATTGATAGGTTTTAATTCTTTGCCTGGATTGGAACACTCAGCTGCAGTTTTGTTATGATTCTTCATCTCATTTCTGAAAAACTTTTACAAGAGATATGAAGCCATTAAAGCAGTTAAGATTGGAACTCTATTTTTCATTCATGGTTTCATTTGCTTATCTTTTGCTGGTGGTTTATATATTCTATATATTTACATACCATGGACTTCTGGTAAGTATAAAATCAAGTCTGGTTCCACTCCAAATAAATTGATACTTTGTTTGATAATTTGATAATGTACTAGTAACAAGTTCTTAGGAAAATGTTTTTTATAGAAATATTTTTCTAAGTTCTGTCTTCCATTGCAAAAACAAAAAAAAGAAAGAGAAAAGGGGATACTAATATAAAATATATTGTTTGRAAGACATATTTTTGTAGACAGTTTGTTTTCTAAAAGATCCATTTTTAAAAACAAAGTACTCTTACAAATTTGTCTGAAGTGAATTATATTTTAATCTTCTGTTTTGTAAGACTTTACCAGAAAAATATAAATGCTTTTGTATTTATTTTTCTGATCCTATTCGGTTCATTACAATAGAGGTAAAAATTAGTACTATTTTGTAGAGATTTCTTTCCAATTTATGGCATTTTCATACCAGTGGGTATATATTAGTTTTACACATCAGCAACAAGCTGTTGCTTATGAAGGACAACATCAGTAGGGATGCGAGTAGTCAAAATAGAGGTTGAGAAACCTGTTGCATATTGTATGCTGGTTACATTGTTGTTAATTTGACATGAGCACAGTATTTATTAATGAAAGAATTATGTACTCTGGCACTTTCATAAACACAGGTTTTTATAACAGACTGTTCGCTATGCAGGAAAAATTTCTGTTTTGCCTTCATTAACYTGATTTCTTGTTCTTGTCTTAAACTGCATGTCAGACTTAGACTGCATTTGTTACAAAGTATTTCTAATTTGTTGCTCTCAGCAGAGTTCTCTACACTCACAAGGTTCTGTATAAATGTCTATTTTTATTGTAATTTTAGTTTAAAATATTTTATTGATGCATGCCATAATTTTCAGCTGGCTTTACTGCTCTGACTACAGGACTAAATCCCTTTTCATTTTTTCTGCTCTTTATATCTTGTTCTGTAAGAGTACAGTTGATGTTTTGTAACAATTATACAACAGTGTAGAAACATGTTAACTTGTATAAAGTTGTCACTAAATTTGCAAAATATTGGACATAAAAAATCATGACAGGTAATTCTAGTTAACCTGATTTTTGAGCGTGAAATATTAWCTAAAATGCTCACTTATCTGAACCAATAATGTCCCATTTAAGGYATTTATATATGGATTATCCTAAACATTATACCTCTTTTGACATAGATTTAAAGCCCAAAGGCATGCCTTTTTCATTTAGTCTAGCCTCATATTAGAATATTATTGTACATTGTAACTATATAATGCATTATATATGTATGTATTGTAAGCTTTACCTCATTRCTTTCCTCAAAACTGAAGTTTACCACTAAACTGAAATTGTCTGTGTGAGATTATTGCTCATTCTTTCCACTGCAACATCCCTTCCTAGATAGTGGTTGCTTCTTATTGTCACTGAAGGGGAAGAAAGTGATCCCCATTTTATTTGAAAATAGAAAAGATTTTTTTTCATTTCAATTATTTTTTTTTATCTGATCTTAAGAGGTTTGACGGTGGTAAGTTTTTACTTTACCACAAATGTTCATTGGTAACCATGATTGTGATGACTGGAGTGGCAGCAGCTACTCTTGTGCAGCAGTACCTCACTGAGGTCTGAATAAATGTGAAGGGCTAGTCTGCRTATTCATTGTGAAATTCTAACAGTAGATATTTTTGCTGTTTTTGCTTACAGAATTCTTAAAATGGTATGTTGCTCTTCTGGAATTTTTAAAAAGAGCAGTTTGTTTTTTTTGCTTTGTTTTCTTTCTGTTATAAAAGCACCAAATTATTCAGCTGTTGTTACATTCTCTGACTAAGGGCATTTACAGAAAAATATTTGCTGGCAAAACAACTATGGGAGAAACTTTTTGCCCTAAATCTCATAAGTTTCAGATTCCCAGGTGAGATTTTGTATCTCTCTGTGAATTCTGCTAGCACATTTTAGCAGTGTTTTATGCAGATGTGTGAGTTGGGCTTTCACAAGAAGTTACTCCTGCTTAGCTGAGGGACACTAGTTAAGTTTTGAAAAGAGGTAACGTTTTAAACCCTAGCAAATATCAAGTTATGCCTAAAAATAGTCCCTAAAAATAGTCCAGATGCATCAGGCTTCTTAAAAACTAGTTTTCTTGTCTAATGCTCTTGGAAGTTGTCAGAGTCCAATATTCTCTGGTCACGTTCTTTTAGATGTTCCATACACATGGAGAGTGAAAAGTTTWATATAAAAGTTTAATTTAAAGATATTTGATGTGGCACAGGATTTTTGATTTAGCAGCKTGATAACACTAATGTACTGAAATCACAGTATGAGAGTAACTGTTATTAGCAGTTTGTATAATGTGCTCACCATCACAACAGTGGGCATCCCCAGTTGCTGGGAAGGAACAGATGGGTTGAAGCCAGCTCCAGACCATTACTGTCTTCAAAAATTCCTTTGTTAGTTGTTCAGGTTTTATACTGTCTGTTGGGCTGAGCCATGTACACACTTCCCCCATGCTGGTCTGGCTAATCTCAGACATTCACATTCCTTGTTCTACTCAGAAAGAAACATTTTTCATCAAACTTACGGCTACTTATCTAAAACAAATGTCACCCTCTGGGCCACTTTGTGTTAATATCAAGTCAGTTCTCTGTGCAACWGTTGTGATTACTAAGTTGCATCTTCCTGGGCTTCAAAGGCATCAGATGCCTGTGTTCATCTCCTCTGAGCCTTTTTCCATTACAGGGGTTATTGACCAGTAGCAGAAGTCTGTTCTAGAACTCTGTACTTCTAATATTTCAGTTTCATCATTTCTTGCACAAGTAGTAGCTGTGYATGTTTCTTGAGACTATGAAGCTCCCTGTGAAATTTGTTTTACTAGTGATCCTCAGACATATGTCTATTTAGGAAGTAGAACTTCTACATTTTCCAGTGGGTTCTAAGGTGCCAATCTATACTTCCGACARAAGGCTTAAGAGCAAACTGACTTATTTTGGTGCTGTTATGCAGTGGTAAGCCACATAATCAGTAAGGGAAGTACAGATACTGTGATGGCAAAGAGGAAGGTTAATTCCCCTCATCCTCAGTGAAAATGTCTCCTTTGGTGTAATCTGCCRTGGAAGCTGCTATTCACCACACAGCGTGTGGTACTGTTGATGTTTTTTAATTCCAGGTAATCTAAACATTTCAAGGTTAGTGTGAAGTGTTGTAGACTTTTCCCCAGAAGAGTAGAACCAGTCAGAACCGATCCTATTGATAAATCTGGTGTATTTGCACCAAAAGAGAAACCAACCACCTGGTAAGAGAATGAATTAAAATACGATGTTGCCAAGTAATTTGGAAATTAAGAATGACACGTTTTATAAATAGTGAAACCTGTGAGTTTTGCAGGTGGCTTTTGAAAAAGAGTCTTAATACAAACTGTCTGGAATTAATTCAAATAAGAAATCTCTGTTGCACATGCAAACAGATCTTTGAAAAATAGCACTGTATTTTTTATATAGAGATATCTGTTGGATATATTTACAGATGAAAATTGCTTGAAGACTTAGATATTTCAGTGAAATATCTGAATGAAAGTGGGGTTGGACTAGACAATTTCCAGAGGTCCTTTCTCAATCTTGACCATTCTGTAATTCTATGATTCTACTGTAGAGATTGAAACGAGCAGTTTAGCTGTTTTTTATTTGGAAAAATATGTAATATGGAAAATATTAACTGTCTTTATGTTAATCAGGCATCAGTTTTTTTTAGTTGGTAAGTCATATCCTGTTTAAAATACTCTATATTTTTGAGGGGCAGATGTTATTCTAGCATCTGAATGTCACTATCTTTTATCTTTTTACTATGTTCARCTACACATCTAACATATTCTTCTCTGTAATATACTAGTTTTATAGTATTGCAATTCTGAAAATCTGYATTGCCACATTCTGTAATATGTATTGATTTACACTTTGTCATTATCTTATTTAGCAGATAAGCTTATTGAAGTCAGAGGGACTTAGTCCACTAAATTCATTCCCTACTCACCATGTGAAAGTTGATTCCTGGTACAAATCCGTATGTTTTCAATTCACAAATTTATTTGGTTGAATAATACTGTGCAGATCCACAYGGAGGGAAGATAAGCATATATAGTGCCAGATTTACTGTATTACTTGCCTGAGACATCTCTCTGGCTTCTTCATTGGTTGCAATATAGAATAATATTGGAGGACAGTTTTATTTTATGCATTTCAGAGTTGCAGTCAGAACAATTTATAAGTATTCCCTAAGAGTGAAAACAGAGATTTAAGTGAAGACTTTGAGTTTTGATTCAGCACAGAATGAACAGGGTATATGAAAAAGTTCAGTATTCTGCTGGTGTGACTTCTGATAAAATAATGGTTATTTGGTGGGAAATGCAGTGAATTAAATTTTGTTTCTGGTGTGTTCTAACTTTTATGCAAAAATGTATTTTTGTTTAAAAAATACTCCGAAATACTGGTTAACTGCAGAAATGTTCACAACTGTTTTATTTTTTATACCTTCAYTAAAAAAATAAAGTAACTTCAGTGGTATAAAGGGAAAGGGGAGAAAAAAATGTAAATAAAGAGCTAAATCTGGACTGAAGCACACAATCCARGCTATAGACATTTGCTGAGTTTTGTAAAGGCCCTTATAATACAAACTCCAAAGCAACAGCTCTTTGAAGAATTCTGCCAGGGCCTTGTGGTTATGTATATTTTGTGAGCTTTCTGTCTCTAATAGCCTTTAATTGCCTCAGAAAAATAAGTATTTATTGTTAGGGCTATAAAAACAGGTTCTTAGGAAAACTTCTTGCCTCAAGTTTATCTCCTGAGTTGTACCCCACAAGAGTATTCTTTGGAATGCAGTACCAGAAATGAGTACTCCCCAAAATCTGTTTCCTGCCACAAAACCAACTGTCATACCTAAGACATGAGCAAACTGCTGGATACTCCAGAATGCCTAATAAAGTCCTGGATGTTTCCAGCAGATAACTGGAGCATACAGGAGTCTTATTAGACATGGACTAGTTCATATCCTTTCTTGCCTCAGGCTAGGAGCCGAAGCACTGGAGTGCACCAAAAGGATAAACAGGAGCCATCAAGAGTCATCACATGACAGTGCAGGATAAAGGATCCAGCAGCTACAAATGTATTGGATAATGTTTTTAGCATATGTTCTTATGAGATTATTCCGTGAGAATAGCAATCTATTCCAAGGGAATCATCTTCTATGAATATATTGAGATCCCAGGGAATCAGGCATCAAAAAAATCTCATAAGGAAAGTAGTAAGTGACAACATCAGATGTTACRTGAGCTGACATCAACTGAGACAGATTTATATTTAGATAATTCTGTCTGCAGAGAGATATGTGCTTCTGCCTCTATCAGATGCATCTTGTTTGGGAAGGGATACCTATACAGAAGAATTGTGAACTAAAGGAATTTACAGAAAGACGTAAAAAAATCCTTAATTAATGACAGAGTCAGAGGCTCAAATGTCAAAGTAATACTGCCCATAAAAGTGTGTCTTGTGAAGGAAATAGGGATAAGGGATCCTTATTGTGGATTTGGCTCAAGGTGGGCTCATGATTCCAAATGGAAAGGTGGATGTCATGGTTTGAACAGATTGTTTGAGGCAATGATGTAATACAACCTAGCACAGAAATATATCAGTACTCTATTTAAAAAACTACTTACAAATAATTTTTACTATTTTCTTGGTCTGAGTTTAGAGGCTTTGGTGTATCTGGCAGCTGTTCTGACTTTTCATCAGTTTGACTGTAGTAGCCAGTAAGGGATACCAAAATATCACTAAGGATTATGAGATTTTTGAAATTTCCCACTTAAGATCACAATGTGCTATGAAACATTGATACTATCTTTAAACCCTCTAAAAAATGCTTTTAGTCCACCAGAGATCGTGCATGTTTTAAGTGGAAGGTTATTTTCCTTTTTACCTTGATCATCTGTGTGCTTTGTGTTTTTTGTATGTTTGCTTAGTCTAGCTTATTTGTTTAATAGCATAAGGTTTCCCCCTACTGGATATAAACCATGCAGATTGTCTGAAAGCATAATGCTTTCAGTGTATCTTTACAATTATTTTCCTGTAATTTTACATTGCAAATGATGCACAGGAATGTAAGATCTTAAATAGTTGTTATTACTCTATAGATGTGAAGAAAATTCCTTTGCAGTCTCAATAAATAGCTATTCAAGAGCACACTGCAGTTATTCTCAAAAGCCATGTCTTTTTCCATCATGCTGGGCTGGAGTTGTCTTAGTATAGTGTAGAATGTGTACCCATTTATATCAGTACATATTATCAATTGCTTACATTTTTTATCTCAGTGTTTGATCCACTCAATAAAAGTCTTTCCTTACTTCATGACATTGCAGATGTTGCAGTGGCTGTAGAGAACTGAACTCTAGCTCTCATTTAATCTGCCTGTAAACTGTTCTTCTTCCAAGATGCAGTAAAATATAATACAAGGGACAAAAAAATCACGTGCCCATTTTGAAATTTCAGGTTCACTTACTGGGAGCAATTTGTTGAATGAAATAACCAACAAGCACCATATAATGACTTAATTCCAGCCTTCCAAAGGGAGATCTGCATAAAGGCTGGACCATAATCTTGTTCTGATTCAACATCACCTACTAATAAGAAATTCCACAGATAACCTTACTCATCTTATGCCCTTTCTTGCATCCCTGTCAATCCTGACTAGCCAGAGGGGAGAAACAGGACTGGGCTGTCGGTGCTGTTGCAGTTTGTATGAGTGCTGTGATTGTTTGCCCGTGGTGTTCTCCTTGGCTGGCCATGTGTGTGTTCACATGCCTGTGGGGAACACATGCTCAGCCTCACTGCTACCTGAGCCTGGGTGCATGGAGCCATAGCAGTCTCACACCTCTTTAGATTTTGCATCTGTCAACACTTTCACACCCTGCTGCTTTGAAGATGGCACCTGTGGCCTTGATCTGACGTTGCAAGAGACAGAAAAGCTTTCTCTGAACATAGCCATGTGGACCATATCAGAGCATTCCAAGCTGCCAACAGAAAGTGTGGACAGCCAAAGATTAGGCCTAGGGTTAGGGCTGGGAGAGGGCCAAAGCTTCGAACTCCTGTTCGAGTGGGGCTGCAAGAGGCTGCTGACGGAAGAGGGAGGCTGCAAAAAGACTGTCTTTTGAGCGTTGTAGTTGAGCCTTGCAAGACGATGGGAACCTGAGAACAAGTGGCTGAGGATGGGGATGGGGAAGGTATGGCTCTCTTCTGGCAGCAGTGCTGAGTTAGACCTGCTTCCAGTGTGTGTAAAACTAAGGGTGGAAGGTGCAGAGGCCTTAGTACCTCTGTTTAATGCCATTCTTGACTTGAAGCCAGACAATGTAGTTGCCTTTAAAATGAGCTTCCAGCTGACTGTGTACTTAAGGACTGAGCTGAATCAAAGCCTTGCTGAATGTTGGGAGGAGTGTGGATTTTACTGCTGAAAACAAAACCACGAGGGTAAAAATGGCATAACTTGAAGTTATTATTTGAAGGCAAAACTCAAGAGCCACTGCTTCAGTGTGGTGGGAGCTCCAAGAAAAAATCTTTCTGGACAAAGTGTTCAAGAATAGGACATAACAGGAAAAAAAGGTGAATTACAGAATTTCTTGAACACAGTTGTTATTGTATTGTACCAGAAACAACCAATTGCAATGTTAAAAAGAGGAACTGGCTTTTAGAGAGTTGTCAACATTTTTTGTTCAACTGAGTTTTATATTCACTGTTTTCTTTTTAATTGAAAATAGCTGTGCAGGGACGTATCTCCTAGCAGGGCATTGCTGTTGCCACTTTTGTTGTGGAGAAGCATGGAGACCATCAGAAAGAGTGGCAACAGCACAGCCAGACACATGACACTATGCAGGGACAGCTGTGTTCACAGAACTTGATGCAGGCCAATACAAAATGTGGCTCGTGACCAATAGGTATAATAGATGTCTATTGTTAGGTATTGACATCAATACTTAACAATAAGTATCCTTAACTCTGCATATCTATGGATAATGATAACTGTCACTAGGTATGGAAATCACAAGGCCTCAGTGCCTTCCAGTATTGAGAGTTCTTGATGTTGACAAGCCTTGATGCAGGCCAATATTAAAATCAGTCTCTAAACTGATCACTAGGATACACCCCTGCCAGTGGCGTCAACATCCATACCTAACAATAGGTATCCTTAATTCTGCATACCTGTTGATTTAGATACCTATTGCTTGTTATGGAAATCACAAGGTGTTAGTGCCTCCAAATATCTAAAATTCTCAATGTTGATAGGCCTCAATGCAGGCCAATAGCAAAATCAGGCTCGGCACCCATCACCAGGATGCAGGCCTATCAATAGGGTCAAAATCCATTCGTAACAACAGGTATCCTTACCTCATATACCTATTGATTTGTATTACCTATTGCTAGGTATGGAAATTGTAAGACATGGATGCCTCCTAGTATTGAAAGGTCTTGATGTTGACAGGCCTCTGTGTAGGCCAKTAGCAGAATCAGGCTCACGGCCAATACCTGTAGATGCCTGTCGCTATCAAAAGGTATTGACACCTATCGATAGGTATCAACATCAACACCTAACGCTASGTATCAATACCTGTTGACACCTGTTGTTAGTGATACCTGTCGATACGTATGGAAATCACTAGGCATCGATGCCTCGCAGTATCAAACATTCTTGATGTTGGCAGGCCTCGATACAGACCAGTAGCAAACTCAGGGTCAAGACCAATTGCTAACATACAGGCCTGTCGATAGGATCAACATCCATTCCATACCTAAAACTAGGTTTCCTTATCTGAGAATACGTCTTGATATTGATACCTGCTGCTAGGTATGGAAATCACAAGGCATTGATGCCTCCCAATATGAAGGTTCTTGTTGGCAGGCCTCAATGCAGACCAGTTGCAAAATGGGGCTCAGCACCAATAGCAAGAGATGCCTGTTGCAATTAAAGGTACCAATACCTATCCATAGGTATGGTTATTGATCGGCTTTGATGCCTCCCAATATTGAAAGCTTATCAATGTTGAAAGGCCTTGAGGCGTACCAATACGTCACAAGCATGCCACAAGCACGGTCCTAACCCGCAGGCCGGAAGCCAAGCTGAAGGGAGAGACCATGAAAATGATGTTAACTGCACATAAAAGAAACAAGGAGTTGTGTGGCTGGAAGGAGGAGAGGAAACGCACAAAAAAAGTCCTGCTGGTTACACTTGGAAGGAGTGCTGGCCCTGATGTCTATTTTCCCAGACTGAAATCAAAAGTGRAGAGATGTTCATGGTCATGTGCTTGTGATGGTCAACACTCTCTGGTTGATCCTGCTCTGCTGGATGCAGCTCCAGGAAGCAAAAGCAAGGAGTCTGGCTTTGGGAGTAATGAGGAGTTTAGTTACTCTACATAGAAAAAGTACAACCTCCTCCCTTCCTCCAAACCTCACGTCTGTGAAAAGCAGAGCGAGCTGGGGGCAATACTACCTGTTGCAACTCAATCAACTGTTAGCTGAAAGTTAAGCAGCTCAGGCACTTCCCTGAGTGAGATGTTGTTGATGCTGGTTTTGCCAGCAGTGGCTGAAGGGTCCTATCCTGAGGCAGGCCACAGGGTGTCTGTCTGGGAGGCTAGTGGTTGCAGCTGAAGTGTCTAGCCCAGAAGAACCAGAGCAACTTTGAAAGGTCAGGTCTGTGTTGCAGATAACCCAGATGCCTAGTTAGTCCTGGTAAAGAAGAGCTCTGTTCAGGATTGCAACTCTTTTTATTTGGTACTACTTGAACATCTCTGTTCATCTCCCATTCTGCTGGAGTTGACCAACACAGTCCCTGCAGGACTGATAGTTTGGGCAGAGATCTTTAATGGGCAGACAGATGACTTGCAAAAAACTAGTGATGAAAACTGATGTTGTTGTTACTCTTGGTGGCCTAGTGAAAGAGTGGTATCATAACTAAAAGTGCAAAAGCAGCAGCCTGAAGCATGTGAGCGCAGCATGAGCAGTGACATTTCCCAGGACTTYACCCCGCAACTGTAAGATAAAGTCCATGAGTCTGAGAACCCAGCACACTAGGGAAAAAGTCTACCAGGACTGTCTGGGTGGGAGCATTACTTACCACTAGATGGCAGTGTATGAACAYAGCTTGTCTTTGCCGGCAATGAGTGTGCCAAACCTCTGCAGGCGGGGACAGGCAGGTGGGTTTGGAGGAGGGAGAGGTTGGCAGGATTGAATTTCCTTGCAAAACCCGTGGTGACTGGGGATTTTAAAGACAAGGAAGTGCAGAAGATTCAGAAAGTAATGTTAGCAGAAAATGTAAAAAAAAAAAAAAAAAAAAAAAAAAAAAAAAAAAGCAACCAGCTGTCTTGGAGTGGAATGCTGTTCCTCCCATAAAAATAAACACAATTTATAATCTGGCCAAATGTGGTGAGACATACCTCTTGGGATGGTGTTGTACCAGACAGACTTGCCAGATTACTGTAAAACATTTCTTGTAAGGAATCTGCTTCAGTTCTCTTAGAGTTCTTAGATGCTATCGCACTACCAAGATGACTCTATCTGCATGCAGACATGGAGACTCTGTGCAAGCTTTAGTTTATTTGTCCCAGGGCAGCACTATCTTTCACAGTAAATGTCCTAAAAGAGCTGTCCTGAAATAGATTTGAGTTAGACGGTTTGTATCAGCAAAGTACAGTAATATATATTATGGTAGATATACATTGCAGTCTTATTCCTGAATAAAGACATTATGAATGTTAAGGTTCAACTCAAAAGATTTAAACAGTGCAGGCACAAAAAAGCTCAAGTGAGTGAAATAACCTTMGTTCTACCCTGTATTGGCACCACATAGCAGTAGAACTAGTCAATGATCTTCTCATGAAATCATTCCCCATTGGAAAACAAAGCTTCAAAGTGACACATCATGAAAACATTAATTCCAGTAAAACATGCAACAAAAAACAGCAAGTTGATTTTCTTCCAGTCCACTATCCTGCCTGTCAGTCAGACCATCTTTCTGCCAGCCTTTTGGGGCCAGCTGCCAGGCAGCCAGACCTGGATTACTGACTTCTCCTGAAAACCTGATCAAGCAAAGAGTATCAGGTCCCTAGCTGCTGKCTAGCTGAGCTGCAGAAGAAGGGTGCTAGGGTTTCACTGGGCACAGTGAAACCATTGGGACTGCCCAAGTTAGAAAGCCCAGGTCTGTCACTTATCTTAAATTCAATCTTTGCAAAAGATGTTTCACACGCTAAAACTCCTATTGCCAATTGTTCCACTTCAGAATAAAAAAGAGTCCAAAATTGTCTATGGTAGAGAAATTGTGATGCCTGCTCAGGACTGACTAGCACACTTACAAGAAGCCATTGTAATGAATGCAGCTCCGCTTTAGATCATCTTGACTTTTCAAGACTCCTAAGACTTCAGCTTTCTTCCTCTATCACTCAGACATTGTTGTAAGGCTGTTAAAATAGCCATACCGACTGAATGGGAATGTAGTTTAAAAATAACGAAAATTTGAAAATGTCTGCTTTTTCTGCTGGATCATCGCTGGTCCTTGAGTCAGGAGTTGAGCAATACTGGGATAGCTGGCCTTTTCCATTACAACATTTCTGTTCTCTTGACAGGGAAAGGATCAAGATTTTGACTGTAATGCAGTATCTCAGTGATGTTTAAGATCTCTCGTCTACAGGACTCCTAGGCATTGTAAAATGTGTTATTATTTCATGAACACATTGACTCCTTGGAAGAAGAAGTTATTTTCAGCAGGTCTCCTTTTAAACGTGTTTTGTATTAAAGCCACAAAATAACGAGGGTAGTGTCTACCATCTTGCAAAATAATGTCAAAATGATAAACTAAAATGATGGGGTCATCTAAGTATCTGAATACCTGGGATAATACAAATGAAGAAAATCAAAGGTAGTGCTATCTCAGCACTAATGTTCCATCAGTTTTCTTTTCTATACAACAGGCTTTTTATGTATGGCACTTTGATTATTTTTAAGCCAAGACCTAAATTAACCACACATTTCTAAGCCAAATACTTCACAGGAGTTTACTTGACTCAAGTTTACTTGACTCACATTTAGCAAGCATTCATAGTACAAAAATTTGCTGCCATAGCTGTCTGGGAGCTTCAATCTCAGACTTATCTTCCGAATCCTGGAGTCCAGCTGTCTGCTGTTGCTGGCAGCATTGTCCCATTACCGTTTCCACAGATTTATCAAGCTTCATCTTAAAACTCMTTAGGCTTCTTTTGGAGCCACTGTTCCTGCCTGGAGGTCTGTTCCAGAACATTACATTGTTGATGGGAAGAAATGATCATCTAATTCCAGTCTAAATTTGCATATGGCCAATTCACAGCCATGTGTTCTTGTCCGAACATTATCCCCTTGCTTAAATCAGTCTATCCTCTTCTCAGTGTTTGTTTCCAATGAGTGCAGAAAGTAATCRTATGTCCTCTCAGATTTTATTTTGCTAGACCAGACAGGCTTAGCTGCTGTAGTCTCCCCATAAGATAGATTCCCAACATCTTTCATTGCATCCATTCCAGCAAGAATTCCTTTCTCCTGAACATAAGTGACCAGAATGCTATTCACTAGTCTGGAAAAGCATTATCCAGGCAATGCCTCACAGAGTGGTATTCATGCACAGGGCTTTTCTACAAGATTTCTGCAATGTATGCAAGCCTTTGGCAAGTGCTCCTATCATTTGTCTTCCCAGACAGGCTCAGCCCAGCTCAGCGGAGTGTCCTATGTCCTTACATCCCCGCTGAGGAAGCAAGCTGGGGAAAAAATTAGAAGAACTAGGAGTAAGGGAGAAATTCAGCTCCAGTCATCTTCCTTTATACAGACAGCATCAGGCAATCCTTCAATCACTGTGAGTATAGACTCTATATTTGTGAATAGGTCAAGCCATAATGAGAGGGTGTTTTTTCTTCATTAAATGTTGCCATATCCCTGTTCTATTAATATAGTCACAAAATACTAGGTGTGGTCATTACTAAATGTCTGATAGGACATTGAGTTCTTCCAGTTTGGCCAGAAAATGTCTGATCTTCATGCTTTCCCAAGTAATTTTGAAGCACATGGTTTGGGTAAACTGTGACAAATACAGCAAAGGCTCTGAGATTCCTGCTCTACGCAATGCAGAGTGAATTTTTTATTCTGGATTTTTTTWAAAAAAAWTAGGAAGTTTTAGGTCTACTAACTTTATTTAAAGGAAGTAGCCAGATCTGAATTGTACCCCAACCTGCTCTATCCAGTGAGTTTCCTGGAACTGGGAAGATGCTTTGCTATATATGCTGGGTTTTGAGTCTGTGATAAAATGGAAAGAGTGGAACTCTTGCTCCCAGCCAGTGTTTGGAAGGGTGCCATAGGTTTCTGTGCTGAACATGTTCTGAGGCATGTTCACACAGCTACTCTTTTCTGAACTTAATTCCAATTTTGCCTATTCCAGTTAATTTCTATTGATTTCTTCTAAGTCATTTCTCATTTACACAAGTGCACTGTCAGAATATGGGGGCATAGGAAAGACTCCAAAGAGAGTCATCTTAAGAAAAAATAATAATGCTTTTTATTCAGTTCAGTGTTTTTCTAAGCTAACATAGCTAAGTCTAAACCAATTATCAGTAAAAGGTAGTAGCCGCAGTAATCCTAGTCCTTGAATGTATTTTTGGTTTCAKTTATGTAGCACGTTTCAGTTTTGCTGCTTTTCTTTCTTGAATTGATTGTTTTGCTACTATATAAAGAGTCAGTGAAGTGTTAAAAAAGATAAAGCTGTCCAGATGTTAAAGCTCGTGACAGCTAAATAGAGCAGCATGATTTTTCTAATGGGTATTGAGCCAGTCCATCTGTTCTGTTGCCTTGCTCTGCTGAATGAGCACTGCTTTGCATGTGTAGCGCAGTGTGAGGCTGGGCTGCCTAACAAACAGGCAAGCTGCCCACGACACAGTTAAGTAGTCAGTCTTCCTCTGACACATTTTGAGGAAAGAACATATAAAAAGAGAGCCTGCATAGAGCAACTGATGGAGCCTACAAGAAACATTCTCAGCCAGCATAAAAATCACATGATCCCTATTACCTTTTAGTATTTTGTGTTATTTATCCATATTTTTTGTTTATGAGATAATAAAATGAGTGCTAGTATTTATCACAATCATTTTTTTTCAGTAGTACCTAGTGGGGATTCAATTACCTCAATATGTTACAGACATTATGGAGACAAGCAGTTTCATACCTAACACCTTTTAACTTCCCTATCCAAAAAGAGTCCCTCAGGAGAAGGGATTTCTTGCATATGAGGCAAATAAATAATCACTGATCTAGATAACTTCTGCTGCCATTCCCACWGTTGGTTCTGAGATTAGGTGTTCTGCCTGAAATTTCCCAGTTGTTTTCCATCTCTCTGATTTCTGAAGTCATTTTCCTTTTCTTTGCCTCCAACCCTTCAACCCTTGAAATAAGAAAGTAAGAACAAGCTCTTTGTATTTGCCCTGTGTCTACAATTCTCAGGAATAAAAAGTGCTAAACAAGAGAAGAGAATTTGTGCCCTTCACTGCAGCTCTTTGAGGAGAGAATAAAATGCTCTTACTTGTTACAGAGCCTCTGCTCTTGCTAATGTTGGGACAGAACTCTCAGTTGTAGTATGTGAAGCTCATGTTTGATAATTGGTCAATAAAAGGATTTGATCAGTCTTAGMTTGTCTAAATCACAAGCAAAGCTATGCTTTAAAAGGTGTTTAAATAACACAAATAAATAATTATTTGTAGACAGAGCAGATTGCATTTGTAAACATGTTTTCTAGCCATGTGTAATTTCAGGCCAGTAGACTTTTKAACTTAAGGTGTACAACATATTTGCATTGTCATCAATAAAATCTCCTTTGGTGCTGCTGTTTTTAGACAATCAAATTTTGTATTTCTCACCTGATTGAGCTCTGATGAACAATTAACACTGCTGGAGTTATTTTTGTTTTATGCATGTGCAAGAACAAAACCAGTGGATTTCTGCTTGCTCTTTTTTTCCCGTTCTTATATGTAAAGTGACAGAAGAGGTTATAACTACTTCATATTCTTATGGGGCATTGCAGATTAAATTAACATACTTTTAAAAATATAGGTTTTAGCTTAAAATAACTTTTAAATTGAAGATGTTGTCAGGACTTGTTCTTCACATTTTTATTTTCAGAGTTAGTGGATACCATGTCGTTGAGGCTGTGGTTTCATTATTTCCAGTTTCTTGAACAATGACAGGTGTTTACGATACATACAATAATTAGCTCTCCTGGGTATTTCTTCCATGCAGTCTGTATCTGCAGTCTGACTCATGTTGACTTTAGTGGGAGTTCCATACAGGGAATTGGAGCCTTTGATATGATAGTAGGAAACAAATGCCCAGTTGTTTTCACTTAAAGAAAGCAACTTGGATCCATAGGTATAGTAGGCTATTTTTATGTCATCTTCTCATCTTATCATTGCTTTTGAATTCTGCCTGGTCTTAATATTCTGTCAGTGATTCTTTCTTTCTACCTCTCCCTTTGAGTTTGATTTCCTCTAGCATTGTGGAATTTTCCTCATTTTCCTGTTAGGAACATCATCCCCACTGATGTTAGTATCACCCCAGAGAGATGAGAGCAGAACTGGTTCCTCTGGATCTGAAGGCATCCCTTTCTCCTAAAGTCACCACAATAAAAAGTATCAGTTGAGAGCTTTCTCCCCCTCTTGCCTACTCCAGTTCTACATTACTGCAGCTGTGGTAGTTTCAGCCAGTCAAACCCGGACACATGTTGGTGAGAGAGAAATGACTGCTCCTTTGTGTTTTGTTTAAGTCTTAGCTGTTGTGCGTACAGAGTGCAGTTTGTGAGCCTGACGTGCTGTGCAGGGTATAAGCTGTGGATGAGTCACAGCATCAAAGATTCATGGGAACCTTTCCAGTAACTTCAGTGGGCTTTGACTCACTCGTCCAGGGCTCCCAGCTGAAACAGATGGTGTGCCTGCAGGAAAGCAGGTGGCCTGATGGACATCATTGCAACCGTGTGATGTCATTGACACTGATTTACGCCAGTTGTTAGTGAAACAATACCTCACACACGTGCAAAGCCTTTCATGAGAATAGCCATACTTACTCCATTGGTCCATTCCTGACAACGTCCAGCTCTGGGACTATGGACAAAGAAGAAGCAATAGGTAGATATAGGGTAGCTCATTTCTGTCACAGTCTTGTCTCTTAAATAGGATTGATTTAAACACTAGAGCATGGTGCTTTATAGAGCTTTTCACTTTTTAGCATTTACTTTGAAAACATTCAGCTCGGAAGAGCTGATTTGCTCTAGTAGAAATTGCCCAACTGTTATTCCAACAGAGATAAAATGGAAATTTTAATATTGACATCAAAGACAATACAGTAAGGTCCTGTTTACCCACAACACAACATTACTGGAGTCATCCTGTGGTAGAAGGTGAGCCTAAAATGTATGCCTTGGAGTACTGGAGAACAATTAGGGAAAGATTAACAAATATTTACTGTCTATAAAGAAGAAAACAAAMTTCTGTTAAGGTCTCAGCCTAAAAGCTGCCAGAAGATAGCTGCACAGTAATCTTTTTAGCACCTCTGAAACATGAAGGAAGGGTTGATCCTATAAAGACCCGTGTCTCTAGGCAGTCTGCACATACAGCTGTTGATTGTCTTTGAGACTTGCTGTTATCACTTCCTTTTTGCTGTCTTTCTGTGCTTGCTTCTTTTCCAGTAAAATTCTGAAAATGGTGATAAATTCAACGCTTCTTAGTCTAGATAACTGAGAGTCTTACTGTTTTTGTGTGGTCTGTTGGTCATTCGTTTGGAACTACTGACTCCAAGTCAACTTGATAGCAAATTCTCAGGAAGAAAATGTCTGAACTTCCTTATTCCTACCACCTAGAAAGGATCTTCTATTCTGTCTTGTAAACTGTAGTGTTGCAGATAATTTATTGAGCTTTTACTTTTCAGTGAGAGTGAAACTTGTGAACTTTCAATCCAAAGACACCTAATTAGCTGTTRGCCAGTATATGGAATGCAAGAGTGAAAATGTAAATCCCTCTATTTCCAAAACTGAATGGAGGTATACAGCTAAAATTGGCCATGGTTCTGTGCACAGAAAAAGCAAGTTCTAGTTTAACAAAACGTTCACTGTGATCAACTATTTTCACACAATTTCTTCTCTTCTTAAAACAACCACTTGCTCTCTCACTGTTTACTCTCTCAGGCTCACATCTTAGTTTTCCTCCTGGAGCAAAGAATGAGGGAGAATCCCACTTTTCTAGGCTACAAACAATCTCCAAATCAACAAAGACTCCAAGACTCAAGAGTTTTCTGATCTGGACAGGTCGGACAGTGCCAGCAGCTTCCTCTCCTGTGTTTACTGCCCACTACACTGCAGCTTTCCACAGCAGCTAGAAATGTTGACTGTTCATGTCACAGCCCTGAGTCATGTTGATAGTGCAGGAAGAGGGATCYATGTGAGTCTAATTCTTGCTGTGTRTTCCCCAGGCTCACTGTCCAGAGCCCTTGCTAAAGCCACACAAATTATTCATCTCTGTCCAGCCCAGCTGACTGCCTGTTATGAGTATCATAACTTGGAGGGATTACTCTTTGTGAGATTTCAGTGGACACCACTAATTCCTGATCTTTTCACTTCAGGTTTGGACTGAAGATGTTTTCCCAATGTGGTGAGTGGTAGCCCCCTCTATCGGGACTGCTTTTGCATGTTTCTTTACATTTGCTTGGGGCAGGGATGTCGAATCTGTATGTATGTATCTGTTTGGTACCTCTGTAATGTTAGACATGAAGTATATGCAAGAAATGATTAGTCATGTTGACACAGGACTCGGAATCCCTTTATGTAGCTACTCAGGAGAATGATCTTCTTGTATTTTAACTTAAATGTGTAATATCCATAATTCAGTTGGACACCCAGGAGCCATTCAAGTTTATAATAAAAAAAAATCAAGTTTTAGTCCATGCAACTTTTCATCCTATCACCTTTCAGTACTTTTCCATGACATTTATATTTCTCTAATACAATTGGATATGTGATAAAGAATGTAGGATTAAAGTCACCACCAACTTTAAAAAGAGAAGTGTTCAGAGATCCTGATGTACTTACAATATTCGAAAGAAATATAATGACTTTACTTCTCCCAAATATTAATAGATTGCTTTTTATTTYTAGAAAGGAAAATAATTAATGGTTTCTATTGGCATATAATTTTACTAGTTGAAAACAGCATTTGCAACAAGGATCACATAATGTTGCCTTTGTTTTTCTCAAGAAAAACAAAGAATTTGAACAAAACACTTCTGTTGTTTTTGGAACAACATGTATAACATGTCTTTCTGCATATATACTGTTAGATGGATGAAGTGATAATGATATACTGAAATGCATCAAATTTCTTTTTCCTCTATATATGACATTATAGATTTGACTTGGTACCTTGTGAGAGAACTTCTTTCTTCAATAGTATTGTATTTTGCCAGTTACTGAAATTCACGGATTTTTCATACAGTACTTCAACTCTGATGATAAACCAGGTTATTGCTTCTCATCTAAAACATTAAATTTCTTTGATATTCATCTTAAACCCCAATTTAAAAAGTGCTCTGCAGGCAAATCTGCTCATGAATATTCAGGAAACACCAGTGGCAATAAACACAATTAGGGGGCAGAGGGAGGAAGAAAAGAGCTGCGTTTTGTGAGCTTGCACCCTTCATTTCAAAAATAGTCATGAGGATTTCTTCAGAAATGTGTTCTTATCTCAAGGCATTCTGCTTATAGTGGGTGGCCAAGGCTGGCTATATAAATGTTCACTGGTCCTATTTTAGAAGATAAAACCATTTCTTCTACTTCCTGTTGCTGCTCAAAACAAGTTCACTCACTGATGGTCCAATTCTGCATTCCCATCAGTAAAGAGAAAAGAGTAAAAAAGAAGAGGCTTGTTACCCACTTCTTGTTGTTCAATGGCACAAAATGAGTTAGTGGTTAGTATGCAGATGTACACATCACAGAAATAYTATGTTCAACAACTTACACAATAAACTGTGCTGAACTGTTACAGATTTGTCGCACCTGGACAGCCCGTGAGAGGAGCTCTATTACTGGGCTCTTCTCTTAAGAAGTGCCCTGAAAGGTGCCCTTCCATGCTCTGCTCACAGATTTACTACCTCTGTTGTCTGGGAGAATCTAAACAGGGAGAAAGCACTGTCRCCTGGCTGTACTGCTTCTTTTGGGTACCCCCAGGCCATATTAATGCATCTGGGGAAGCTCTTCAACACTGCAAATCTCTGTCAGCCTGATCCCTAAAAGAATAAAATCTGTATTTTCAGTGGGCCATTTGCAGCAGAAAGACAACCCTAACATCTCTATGGGAAGGCCCTGCAAAGCCAATGCCTTTGTTAATTCCCAAAGATCAATCTGAAGGAGAGACTGGGCCTACACTGCTTTGAGAAGGCTCCCTGCGGAGCTCTTGAGGAGAAAGATTCACACGCGTCACCAGGCATGCCCCTGGGACAGCAGGAGAGCAGGCTACTTGATGGTTTGGGGGAACTGATGGGATCAGCTACTTCTTACAGCACTGACCAGTGAGATATGTGGGGCTGCTCTACCTGGAGATGCCTGAGTCAGTCTCTATGTATTCCCCAAGCTATATGGCGGAGCCCACACTCCCATCATCTGTCTTCAATAACAGAGACAGGCTGTCCAGCTTTTCCATGCACTGGATAATCCATGATATCACAGCACCAGCAGCACTGCCTAGGAGGGATGCCCTTATTGCAGGCAAATTGTATGCAGGACTCACCAGTGAAGTGCTGTGCAAACTGCCGTGACTCCGGGTAGATTTCCCCTGTCCTCACAAATAGGAGAGAAGAGCCAGCTAAGTAGCTCACCACAGTCACCCACACTAAGTATAGTCCTTTGTTTTTTATTCACATGGTTAAGCATGTTAGGGCATCTTATGGTTGCAGAGAGCAGCATAAAGAGGAGGGCTCCAGGAGACTGTTAAGTTGATATGCAGCCATTTCTCTCCTCTCACATTTCCTTATCTCCTCATTTTCTCTTGTTCTTTTAATAAAGAGATAATAATAAGTGATTGTGAACCCCACACCAGCCTACTCTGTTCTAAGACCACATAGACTCACAGTTTCGCAGGCATCCAAGCTGGAGAAAAGATAGACTTTATTGCTGAAAATTTGCCACATTTATCTAAGGTGACTGAGACAGTGTGCTTAGAGGCGTCTTTGATATTCAAAGAAATCTTGGGGCAGCATACCTTCTGCCTGGAATCAGCTGAAGTCACGAGTCCTGAGGTGACTGAATTGACTGTTCACATGTGAGAAGGTACTTCCTAGATCTGCTGTGTACCCTTTCTGGAGGAGGTTCAGCAGAGGAGTAAGTATGAGAGGGCTCATGAGCTTGAATGCTGGAAATATCTCTGSGGCCCTCTCTGTTTTATTCAGGATTCCTTTCAGGGAGTGAGCTGCCTTGTTTTCTTCTATTCATGCCAGTTGCTGAAGGATTGGACAGCTCTGTCTCAGACTGGAGGGATAGAGTTGGGTGAGATGTTGGTTAATCTCAGTGTAGTTTAGAATCAGCTGTTGGTAGCAATAGGGCAGAGTTAACTGGAGGGAACAACTTTTTCATAGGACCCTTGCTGGAGAGGCCTCTGTTAACGTTCATGTCCTAACGACTCAAACAACCTACTTCTGTCCCTCCCACTGGGCATCTGGTTTATCCATACTCTATAACAGGCTGGAAGAGTATATCCTCTGTCAGAAAGGCATCTAAACAGTGATGGGAATGCAACTCTTTAATGGCTAGCTGAGAGAATTTCTTCTTTCCCCAAGACCTCTATGGRCGAATGCAGCAAAATCCCTTGCCTTGGAGAACAATAATGGTTTTGGTTTCTTGCCAAGAATTGTGTGCGATACCTGGGAGATGGTCAAAGTTGCTGGTTTGCTGCCTTGGTGAAAGGCTTCAGCACCCAAATTTACCTCCCTATCACCGTCACAAGCTGCCTGTTCTCTAGCCAGTGGTCTAGCCTTGGAGCCTGAGTATCTTGAGTACTGCTCCCTGGCTGAGGTATTGGTGGGCTGYGCTGCTTTCTGATCCCACTGCCTTGTGAGACAAGCCCAGGTTTAGGTCATATGTCAGGGAGAACAGAGGATAAGCTGTCAAGCCCTTGACAGTGTTTCTGGGATAAATGGGATGTCTAATTCCATGTCAGATCACAACCTTTAGAAGAGCTGAGCCCATGGGTGCTCAGCACTCTGCAAAGTGAGGGCAGCCAGGTGTTGTTGCAGAGTGATTCTGGGAGAATGAGAGGCTGCGTAGTGGCCTGGCATCGCCTCTCCTTCCCTTCCGTGCTGTGGGGTTTGGCTGGAGATGACAGCAGGAAGCAGGGAGGACCTGGGCACTGGTGTGTGGCGTGCTGGTGGACTGGGGTCTGGGCAAGCYTGGGAAGACTTCAGAGGGATGTTGGGGCACTGTCCCTGAGGGTACCCAGTGTGGATGCAGCTGGGGCTCTCTAGAAGTGCCCTAAGACCTTGCAGTGCAATTGTAGTATGTCATGGTGACTTGTGTCCTTGCAGGGACAGTTTTTAAGTTAGTGCAGTGCAGGTAGTACAGTAATAGCTGGATAATCTAAGTTCCCCTACCACTTGCCCTAGGCAAGACTGAAGTTAAATCTGTACAATCTATTTAATCCATACGTTTTAACAGAGTTGCAATGTTCTCTGTGATATATACACCACTCCACTGTGCAAAGGACAGCATTCACTTTGATAAAAATACTATCTTCAGAAAACTGAGATGTAATTTTCTAACTTRTTTCCAGTTCTATAGCTCATGAAGCATGTTTCAGATAGAAGGAGCTCTCAGACAAGACTGCTGATATAGGTCAGATGTGAATTCAGGAATGAGTGCATATCTTCGAATCAGTCTCTTTTATCCCATTTATCCCCTGCAGGCAATTCTCCTATATGTTAAATAAAGAACTAGGTGTCTGATTAAGAACAGTAGACATTGCCTTGTTCTGATTAGATTCGGATTCTGAGCTGGCTAGTATTCAAGCATCACTTCCTCCAAGCTCAAGAGCCGTGCATCCCAAGGAGAAAGAAGTTCAGCAAAGGGGGCAGGAGACCTGCAAGGGGAGCAAGGAGCTCCTGGCAAAACTCAAACAGAAGAAGAAAATACACAGACTGTGGAAGAGGGGACAGGCTACTTGGGAGGATTATAAGAATGCTGTCAGAGTATGTAGAGATGCGACAAGGAAGGCTAAGGCCCTGTTGGAATTAAGTCTGRCAAGGGATGTCGGKGACAACAAGAAGGGATTCTTCAAATACATCAGYAGCAAGAGGAGGACTAGGGAAAATGTGGGCCYGCTACTGAATGGGGCGGGGGCCCTGGTGACAAAGGCTACAGAGAAGGCAGAATTACTGAATGCCTTCTTTGTTTCAGTCTTCACTGCTAAGGGCAGCCCTCAGGAATCCTGGAGCCTGGAGATGAGAGAGAAAGTCTGGAGAAAGGAAGACTTTCCTTTGGTTGAGGAGGATAGGATTAGAGATCTTCTGGGAAAGCTTTACATTCACAAATGCATGGGTCCTGATGGGATGAACTCTGGGGTACTGAAGGAGCTGGCAGATGTAGTTGCCAGGCCACTGTCCATCATCTTTGAAAGGTCATGGAGAACTGGAGAGGTTCCTTGAGGAGTGGAAGGAAGCCAGTGTCACTCCAGTCTTCAAGAAGGGCAAGAAGGAGGACCCAGGCAACTATAGGCYGGTCAGCCTCACCTCCATCCCTGGAAAGGTGATGGAACAGCTCATTCTGGATGTCATCTCCAGACATATGGAGGAGAAGAAGGTGATCAGGAGTAGCCAGCATGGATTCACCAAGGGGAAATCCTGCTTAACCAATCTGATAGCCTTCTCTGATGGAATGACTGGCTGGGTAGATGAAGGGCGAGCAGTGGACGTTGTGTACCTTGACTTCAGCAAGGCTTTTGACACTGTCTCCCATAACATCCCCCTAGGCAAGCTCAGGAAATGTGGGTTAGAAGAGTGGACAGTGAGGTAGTTGAGAACTGGCTGAAAGGCAGAGCCCAGAGGGTCGTCATCAGTGGCATGGAGTCTAGTTGGAGGCCTGTGGCTAGTGGTGTCCCCCAGGGCTCAGTACTGGGTCCCATCCTGTTCAACTTCTTCATCAGTGACCTGGATGAGGGGACAGAGTGCCTCCTCAGTAAATTTGCTGATGATCCCAAGCTGGGAGGAGTGGCTGATACASCTGAGGGCTGTGCTGCCATTCAGAGAGACCTGGACAGGCTGGAGAGCTGGGCAGAGAGGAACCTCCTGAGGTTCAACAAGGGCAAGTGCAGAGTCCTGCMCCTAGGGAGGAATAACCCYRGGCACCAGTACAAGCTGGGGGCTGACCTTGTGGAGAGCAGCTCTGCAGAGAAGGACCTGGGAGTGCTGGTGGATGASAVGTTGACCATGAACCAGAAATRTGCCCTTGTGGYCAAGAAGGCCAATGGTCTCCTGGGGTGCATTAGGAAGAGTGTTGCCAGCAGGTSAAGGGAGGTGATCCTGCCCCTCTACTCAGCCCTGGGGAGGCCTCACCTTGAGTCCTGTGTCCAGTTCTGGACTCCCCAGTACAAGAGAGACATGGAGCTACTGGAGAGAGTCCAGCGTAGGGCTTAAAAGATGATCAGCCCTATGAGAAACGGCTGCGAGTGCTGGGCCTCTTCAGCCTAGGGAAGAGAATATTGAAGGAGGATCTTATCAATGTGGATAAGTACCTGAAGGGAGGGTGTCAAGAGGATGGGGCCAAACTCTTTTCAGTTGTCCCGTGTGACAGGACAAGAGGCAATGGGCAAAAATTGAACCACAGGAAGTTCCACCTGAATGTAAGGAGAATTTTCTTCACTGTGAAAGTGGCAGAGCACTGAAMCAGGTTGCCCAGAGAGGCTGTGGAGTCTTCTTCTCTGGAGATATTCAAAGCTCACCTGGATGCAACCCTGTCTAACATGCTCTAGGTGACCCTGCTTGAGCAGGGGGTTGGACTAGATGATCTCCAGAGGTCCCTTCCAACCTTACTAATTCAGTGATTCTGTCTGATTCTGTGATTAATGCTTTATTCAGTTTAGTGCCATTCAAACCATAAAAAGAACTGTCACAAAAGCTGGATGATAGGCAACCAGACAGGGTCCATTGCGAATACTGCCTAGGCATTTTAATATTTTCAGTGTAAATTGTTTTCTTTTATAAATGGCTTTTCTATTGCCTGGATTTCTTCTCAGTATCTTAGCAGGTCTTTGTCTTCAGTTCTGCTTTACTTTTCCTCATAGGGACCTCAGTTAGAAGTTCATTCCAAGCTGCTGCTGTTCTTCATTCAAACCTTTGGGGGTTTTGTTCTCTCGAGTGAGATACCAAGATTAACTGGCTGAGCAGTAGCTGCGGTCTTACTGGCCATGGCAGTCTCAGATGACTCGGGACAGAGTTCACAYATACTGACTTGGTGATGAAAGTTCACTGTAAGACATTAAAGTGCAGGATCACTTATCAGCACACCTGCCAGCACACATATATTTAACAGGTTAAACTGGAAGGAAGTTACTGGGCACAACTATTAGCCAGACTTTTTGACAAAACAATGTAACTGATTTCTTCTCTTCGGTGCCTCAAGTAGTTTTCACCCTTATTATGCACAAATGTTACCTGTTCCTATTTTAAGCAAACAGTTCATTGACAAAACATCTCTTAGACCAGTTAATACATTTTTTATTTGGCTCCCAAACATTTTTTTTTAAGTTGCACTTGCAGAACATCCTATTTTGTGGGCCAGGCTGGTAGTTAGAAGGAAAAGTGTTTATAAAGCAAACCCTAAAATCTACTCGATTTGTAATAGAAGCATAGTCCCAACCAAAGCAATTCTAGCTGCACAAATAAAACAACTGTGATAATCTGAGTTCTTTACGACATAAGATAGCACCAGTTTCATGAAGCATTTCAGATGAATTCATTTTCCTTTTGACTAAGATGTAGGTCTCCTTCCTGTCCACTAACAACATGAAAAATAATGAAACTGGAGGTTAGGCAGTTATTCTATGCAGTCTCAGGATCAGAGTAGTAATCTACAGCAGACTAGTTTGTGGCATTTCCCTGTACAGAAGAGGTGTATCACCAGGTGTTTGGATACCCCCAAAACCACCAGGGTTTGGTTTCAAGTAACATGAACATTATGAATTGAAAACTCCAAACAGATATGAAAGGCAGCAAAATCCTAATTAGCTGCTYTCTGCCTTGTAAAAACAGACTTGGCAAGTTTCATACAATATCACTGAAGACACCCAACATTGTTACCTATAGAGCAACAGAACATAGAAGAGATGAAAGAACGGTAGCAGTACAGGTGCATGACTAGACAAGCACGAACAGAATGTGTAATAGTCCCAGATATTTCTGCTATCTTCTTGGAAAGAAACCAAAAGGCAGGTTCAGCTTTTACACTTTCATTCCAGAGGTAATTTGGAAAATTTTTACACAGAAATTACTGCACTTAAACATTTTTCAGCCTGTAAGAATGAGTAATCTGCAATCAAGAGTTTTAATAAAAAACAGACTAACAAGCTCTCTGAGCCTGTGATGTTCTTATTTAACAAATCAGATAATATCAGGGAAAAGTCAAACTCTTTCTTGCTTATAAAGGCATGAGTTCCTAATTTTGGGGACTAAACATCATTATTTTAAAGGTCAATAAACAGTTGTTTCCATCTTCTGTTTAATGAATGAGGAATGAATGGACATGCCTGTTGGTTGCAGCTTTCATGGWGGTTATGTCTGTGGTTAGAGAGTGATTTGGGAAAGCACCGGCCTCTCTAACATGTTTCCTGAGTTCTAAGCCTGCTCATTAGCTAATCCAAGCTAATCCAATCCCAGTCCAAGAGATGCTTGGAGTAAGTGTGATTTGTCAGCTCTATGRGTTTGCCTGGAAAGCTGGGATTTCTGAATTTTTCAGAAAGAGATCTCCAGTTACCATTGAGGGATGACATGCAAAAGGTTTCCTGGAAACTGGGATCTTTTGGAGGGTTGGGGGTAGATTTGGATCTTACTATAGTGACTCGTGTTCTGCTGGAACAGACATGAAACACAGTCTATGAGGAACTGCCTCCTGCACGAGCTAAGACATCAAAGCTAGTACAACATGAGCTGACCACTTTTTTAAATGGCATTAGGATCTATTTTGGTTCTCTGTAGAGGCAGCAGTGGCRTAACAGCTGATGTCTTAGGCAAAGAGGGAGAAACAGCAGTCTATGTTATCGCTGCCTGTCTTTGGGAACAGGAGGTAAGGAATAGTTGCAGATATACGATTTTCCCATGCATTTAACTTTTAACTAGGGTGTAGCCCAAGATGGCTTCTTGCATGTACCTATTTAGTATGGAGGAGATTTTCTGATGCCAACACTTCCATCTCCTTGAAATCAATCATGTGGCTCCCTTTGGCTTCAAAGGGAGCAGAGTTAGGCCAAAAATGCAAATCCTGTCTGATAATTATAATTAAAACAAAGATGTGCAGTGTGCAGTAAAACCTCACATGGCTGTGATTCAGGAAAGCACTCTGTGTTCATCATCAGGGCAATAAATCATGTAGTGTGGCAGGAGATGTTCTCAATGTTTTAGATGCTCTTCTTCAGACACTTCCCCCCTCCCCCCCAAAGTTTGACAAAGGCAGGTTTATGTATTCCACACCTTCATGGATTTTTTCCATCTTTGAATTTTGTTTCATCACCAAAAATCTGTTCATTCTTCTAATATGTTCCGATGTGCATTTGCTTTCACAGCTGAGGATTGAAACTCCAAGAAGGCAACAGCTGCCATGAATGTATGATCAGATTGCCCAGCTAACTGATAGTTTAAAATGGACTTGGGCTTTTAAAAATTCTTTTTCTTTCTCCTTCTTGTGACTTCAGTGTCAATGACACTGTTAATAAATACTTAATGAGGAAGAATGTTTTATGTGGGGCAAACTAGGTCTTTCGTTTGCAGAACATAGCACACAAGTAAAATATATCATGCACAGAATCATAGCTTCATTTGGCTCATCTCAGCCTACCCACTCTACACCAATGTGGTGTATTCCTTCATGTTAAATGTACTATACTGATCTAAAAGTGGCAAATTCTGTGGGTGTCTGTAGTTGCTATTAGAGCCAGATGCTGCAGTCTTGCAAGATGTGCCTCCACATGGCTTCTTCAGTTCAAAGAACAAGAAATGTGTAAAACGATCTCACTTGTCCTTTCAAAATTAGTTTTATACTTCATTTCCTTGCAAAGAAACCATTGAAAGTGTAATTTTCCTGAAAGTGTTGACAGTCTATTACTCATTTTTCCTATAAGGTCCTGGTTTATTCATGGTATAGTCACAGTTAATCAGGGAATAACTGCAATCTGTAAGCTTTAAAATTAGTTGGAAATCATTACTTTTTTAAAACTGTTATTTGGGATCACTTCTCAACATTAATTTTGAAAGCATACTAATTTTTTTCGAGGACTTCTCCTAAAATAGCATTTTAAGAATGTGATTTTTAAATATATAATTATACAGTCAAAAAATAATAAGCAGAGGTTGAAATCTTCTGAAAGCATTCCTCTGATAACCCCTGCCAAGCATTGCTGGTACGAATAAAAAAAATTCCAAACAAAACCCAGAAACCTTGTGTACTTTTAAAGGGCAAGTGAATATTTATCAATTTGAAGCATAAATAAAACAACTCAAAATAATTTTCTTCAGTTATTTGGAACTTTTAAGGAAATATTTATGGTAAATTCTCACTTTTTGAAAAAATAAGTGTATGTCATCAGTTATCTTTCTGATGGGAAGTTCCAGCTGCATTGTGTGTAGTGTTAACAGGCCTCCAAAAAGAGAAGGATTCAGCTGCTGGCTGAGGGGAGGAAGGCTGCTTATGCTTCTGTATACAATAGCAGGGCTCCGCAAGCCCTGAATCGGTCTTCCTAGAGAAAATAATGACATTTTCTTAAAAACTCATAGTATTTCTAAAGATATTCATTTCTTTTTTAGCCTTCTGTTTTTGAGGCTTCAAGGCTTTCATTTTCCATGCTTTGATCTGCAACTCTGAGGATATGAGTAATTTTTAAAAAGGAAGTGGAGTTTCTTCATTGACCGCAGAAGTGCAAGAGCTGGGGTTTTAAGAAAGATAATCCAATATTATGAAACTAGCAAGGAACCCATCAGAACTGGCATAGCTGAGAGGATAACCTTAGAGCACAAAAAGTACCACAGAATAATGAACAGAATGAAAGGAAGCAAAATAATTCCAAGTTCGGGTATTGTTTCCCACTAGTCAAGCACTTGCATTCAGCATTCAAACTAATGGTTCCTTTTGCTTGCAGGCACAAAGCAAATGTTTTCCTAAATGCACCCTTTTAAACATAATTTGCTTGTATATATATTGCTGGACAGAGATTTAGCTTGTTTTCTTAAGATGAGTCTCCCTGACAATTTCTATCCTATATATCCCTATATATATATATAATTATATCCTGTAATTTCTATATTTCTATTTCTGTCACGTGCACCCTCCTCAACACTTTTCTTTATGGTCCTGATGTGGATACTTACCTAAACCTAGCTGTAGCATTAAGGCAATACTTTCTTTAAATGTGTTCTTGGCATGCCAATGCAATGAGTAGATGTAGTAGAAGCAGTAACAATGGTACAAGTGCTTCTGACCTATATGCAAGGGTCAGAGCTGTGGGTCAGAATGGGACAGACCTTCCCCTTTCTTCTGAAAGTGATGTCCTAGCTGCTGTCACTGCAAATGTTGGAATAGCTCCTCTACAACTGAGTGGGTAAGCCATGCCAATGTATTAGCTAAGCTGTTTAGCATGAAGTTTGATTAGCTTTCATTCATATTTAACTTTCTCTTGGAAAACCTAGCTGGTTGTTTTTTTGTTGTGGCTAATGTTTTGAGATTTACATTACAAAAAGGAATACATAATTAATTGCATTAATGTGGATTTTTGTTTGGCATCAGCAAGCTGTATTCACAGCTCTACCAACAGCTGAAGCAGCCAGATGTGTGTGTACGTGCATGGTTTTTCAACCACTAAGACTTTTGCACAATAAATCCATTAGTGCTGATTGCTTCCCGCTCTCTTGAAAAGGCCCTGCTTTTTCACTTCGTTTTGCTATCTCTAACTATAATTCAGCAAATAACCTTTAGTAAAATCCTAAAGAGTAGGCCATTAGTGAATTATATAATGTAATGCATTAGTTGCAAAATAGCATATGAACTTGTTAACCGTGAGTCATCTTTTTTTTTTTTTTTTTTTTTTTTTTTTTTTTTTTTTTTTTTTTTTTTTAAATGGATCTTTGGGGCTTTTTTTTTTCACCTCCAGCCTTCTTTATTCCTTTCTGCTCTGAATGACAAATATGTGATCTATTCTGAATGATGAATATATCTGTATTACAGCCAAGGAGATATGCTGTATGAAAATGACATCTGCTTTCTCTGTGAGTTTAGTGTACATTTTTAATTGGTATCTGCTCACTTTGCTACCTGTGAAACCTCACCATTCTTTTTTTTCTTCTGAGCAAGCTGTAAATATAGTGTCAATTTACGTTGCATTTAAACACACAAAGTCTTGCTTGGCATTTTTCACTAGGCCTCCGAGTTACCAGGCTCTCATGCACGTGCTCTCTTATCTCTTGTAAATCAGAATGTGCAGCGCTAGAATGGGCAGGGTTTGGCTGCTGCTGCCTGTGTGTCAGAGCAGAGCCAGGTCCTGGAAAAGTGCATGACATGTCCCCTCAGTGGCAGAGCATTCACGTGTAGCACAAGCTCTCTCAAAAGGATAGATTTTGGTTTCTTAATTGTCATCTTATGGTGGTTTCCCACCTGAGGCTTGAAATGGAAACCAACGGCTTAAAAGTCAAGCTTCTCTCACAACAGTTCATTTGCTGCTTTAGACTCATGTAACTGAAGCTAGCTAGAGGAAGAAGTGATTTCCCTGTGACCCAGATTATCTATTTTGTACATTTACCAATGTGTTTCATACATTTCTCCGCACCCAGAGTGAAGTTACTTGGTATGACTAAGCTGTTACAACACCTCCTCGCCACCAAAAGGAGAAGTCCTCCCTTTCTCCAGCCCTCCTCTGTCCCCACTATCCCCCACCCACTCCCGAGCTCTCCCTTATGTGCACTGCAGCTTGCTGCCTTATTCACTACATTGGCTTTCTGCTAGTTTAGGTAACTGAATTGAATCAGCAGCACACAGTCAGAGGAAAAGGAAGGAAGGAAGGAAAAGCAGAGCTGGAGGGAGAAGATACTGTCTGCTTTTGATATCCCTGCAATCACCTCATGGCAAAATCATAAAACATCTCACTTCACCTTAAGTTTCACTTTTCCCATGCCGTGACTGGTTAATTAATGATTCTTTCACATTGCTACAAAATAGAGAAAAAAATTGGTTTTGAAGACCAGAGAAACGCAATTGAATGATGATGAAATTTGAAGGCATGTCACAGATTTACACAACACCTTCTCAAGACCCCAGCCTTGGTACAGTCTCTCAAAATATACCTTAATACAAGAAACAGCATAGCTTCTTTATAGGGTAGGTCCCACAGATTCTTCGAGGTAAGGCCTCTGAGCTACAGCTCTTACTAATTTCCATAGACTTGACAAGGAGTCTTTGTTTCCTGGAGGGCACTTACCTTCCAGGCACATAGTGCTATCAGAAGTATTTGTGGTGATGCATGCTCCCTCTTCAAAACAAGCCAGTATTTGTTATTTCACTGGACATAGTTGGAGATGTCCTTATGTTGGGGGCCAAATCAAAATTCAGATTGCTGGCTAAAGATGCAGGAATAGCCACCCGATACGCTTTACTTCTTCCCGGATCCGTCCTACCTCTTTCTCTGTCCCTTTCTGGGCCTCTTCATGTGCATCTTCACCTCTTAGGTTATATCCCTTTTAAATTTTCATTAGTGAAATTACTCTTTAGGTACTAAACAGTGTTGTCTTCACCAACAATATTTTCCTCAGGAAAACACCCAGTCAGCTCACTCATTTCATACCAGCCTGCCCTGTGTACTTCCAGTGTACTTTTCCCCCACCTTTCATTTTCACTAGTGAAGTATTTTTCTACTTACCTCCCTGCCAGTCGCACACGGGCAGATGGAGAAACTGGAAAACTAATACCAAAGCCCCTCATTCCTCACAGGGACTTAACATAGGAGTACAGAAGAGTTGCCCAAGGGGTCTTGAAGTTTTGCTTAAAGCAACGAGTCAAGTATTTCTAGTTTGTGTTTGCAAATAGAGCAACATTTTAGTAGTCTGCAGCTGATGACGTGCATCCTTGAAGAATAGAGCCTGGTTTATTGAAGGCAAGGATGTTGCCTCTTGTGATTAAATACACTTTATGGTGTTCATGATGACTTCGTAAAAAGGCTGGTCCTATCAATGATTAACCGATAACAAGACTGGGAAAATTGTTAATGATATATTTCGCTTAGAGTGCAGTTAGAGCAATTTGTAAAATGATGTATGCTCTGCATATGCATACACAAACTTGTCCCAAGGAGAAGTGGGCAGAATGCCACCAGTGGTGTGCTCGGCTTCCTGATTTTCTGCACGAACAGTACAGTTGGAAGCATCAGGACTACTTCACTTGGAATATTTCCTTTCAAAATGCAATGTTATGTAAAGACCAAATTTTGTCCAGTCTTGACAGGTTTCAAGAAAAAAGATTTCATCTTTTCCCTCGCATGCCTGGGATGAGAGCAGTAACTTGTGCTAGAGAGTCCCTGGCTCTGGACCACCTTGGTTCCTGCACATTATGCTGACTGCAGACGAAGAAGAGAGCTAGTTTGCACTGGGATATGGCCCTGTGATATTTGGACATCTCCATTTCAGCCCCCTCTCTGAGAGAGAGCAATACCAAGTGTGCCACATTTGTGCTAGCCCTGTCACAGTCTGGAGACAGCTGCAGCATTTATGCATAGTCCAATGATCTTTTAGTAGGCGGCCGTTTTTAGAGACCTCTGAACCGCAGTGGGCTGGGGAAGACTGTTGTGTTGGCTGGGGAAGACTGTCCCTGTCTTCCAGCTTTCACCGCTTGCTGCTGGCCTCATTCAGTAACAGCAGCTGATAATACGGGCCGAAGGGAGCTTTCACATCTGTCAGTAACCTCAGTGACCAGCTCTGTCCCAGGGCTCTGGGTTTCCAGGAGCTAGAAGTGAAAGTGCATATTCAATGTTTGTCTTCTGTGGCATCTTTTCCCTTCCCCAAAACTATTTGCACATTCTCCTCAGACAATAATCCTGGAATATGGCAGGCTTGTGAAAAGGAGCTCCCACTGTGTCATTTTCTGAATACTTCTAGAACCTCTTTTTTAATTCCAAACTTGGCTTCCAAAGTGTATCATTAATGCAGCATGGCTGCTGTGGCATCCTTCATCCCCTGGATTTAAATAAATAACTTCAGTAAAAAAAAATAGGAACAGATTATTAATAAAATTAAAACCACCATCTTAGAAAGTATCTGTTTCTTCCTCCCATTTGTATTATAAGCAGTGTGAACTTTCTGCGTAGCTTCTCTTTGCATTAAGAAGACTCAATCTTGCTGCTTGGCTTTCTGCCACTCTTCATTGCTTAWCTCCTTTTAATAATTTTTGATAATCCTCTTCTGTTTGTTAGGCTTGTGTCAATTTAATGAGGCATCTCCACTGGGTGCTGTTCAATCTGGCTCCCTTGYGCAGCGCTCCTCATTCTTGGTGACTAGCTTCTCCTGTTTATGCTATTTCATTTAGTGGACATAGAGGGAAATCACAGGCGTCTCAGCCTGCAGCGTGGCACAGGCGGTATTACAATGTGTAATAGTGCTGGGAAGGGCAATGTCCTAATTAGAGGCCTACTCAACAGCCTGCTTGGCCTATATACGAGTCCATCTCCTGCAGTGGCTTCCATGCAGGTAAATGACCATCCCAGCCACAGAATCCCCTGGGGCTTTGCACACGTCCAAGGATCTCTCAGCTCAAGAGCACATGTGAGAGCCACAGCTTGTGGGAGAGACACAGACATAAACATTTTGAAGACAACCAACATAAAACAACCAACCTCTTAATACATTGTTTGCATGTGAGGAAGGTAACAGTGACCAAAGGGCAAGATATGAGACATGCTATGGTGAGACAGCACTGGTGGGAGAATTATTTTCGCGGTCTTTTGTGGTCTGTTTGGTCTGTTAATCTGGTTATACTTAGTCTGTCATGCACCCAGCTGTTATGGAAGTATATATATAACATTTGTTAAATTATATGAACTCTCATAAAAATATCACTGCTCAATGAACCTGACCAGCTAGCATATAACAGGTATTAAAAGGAGAGATAACTAGGAGAAATTGTTCCTTTATTTTGTACAACAAATGCCAGTAAACTTGTGACTTTTGCCATGATACTAATCTCTATACCATACGTGGACTATCAGCTAACACATTGCCAAGACTGGAGATGTGGGAAATGAAGGTTTTTGTCAGGACATCTAGTCTTAGAATATGAGAATTTAATCCTTAAATAAAACAGAGGCAGCCTTGGATTTCATCAGTAGTGCTCAAGAGGCTGGAGCTGCCCGAGCACTTCATCTGTCTGCCATAGGTGAAGAATGGGCTGTGTGAGTCACGGCCCGGAGCTGTGTTTGCAGAGCAGGTAGCTGCTGCATGCAGGCAAAGCTCCCACAGTCCCAGGCTCTGCAACTCCTCTCTCCTTTGAATCTCTAAGGTTCGGCATTGCAAAGTGATGGAGCAACTGTGGTTGCTCTGAAATCTCTCAGCTTCCATGGAAATTAACTGAAGTGGAAAGTGCTAAGCACTTTCCAAGAGTTACTTGACACTCTGCAAGCTGAGGCTCTAACAGTTTGTCATTTATTTATCTTTTGTTTGCATGCTGGCCATGCTGCTGAATGCCTCCTGACGCTTATTTATACTAAGGTCTCTGTGAACCACTTCAGCATTAAGATCTGGTGATGACACCAGTCTAAATGACGGTGCACCTTTCTGCTGTGCGTATGGTCTGCTAAGCTCGAACTATTCCTTACCATTCTGGGAGGGCAGGGCCGAACCATCACACACTAATACCCTGCTGGTGATTGTCAAATAAATGTGCTCACAGAAACAACAAGCCATAACTTACAAATAAAACCTGGTAAATGGAAGATAGAGATAAAAACAAACAAACTGACCTAATTACCGACATACTCTAATTGGCCACTGGCATTCTTATGTTCCCCTTAGACAACTGAATCCTTTTAAAAGAATAGATGTAAGGTTTACGATATCTGATGCTCACCACAAACTGGAAAGTTTGGAAACTGAATCTCGGGACCTGTGCCTACTGAAGCCTGACTAATGCTTTGTGTCTTTGTTACATTTACTTGATCCACAGTTCAAATTACAGCTCAGAAACTGGCCACATAATGTGATAAAAGAGAAGTTTATCTGTATCAGACATAACCTTTGCCTGTGCTGTGCCTTGTTTCTCTCTGGGTAAATTGGCATAGTTTGACAGGTCTTGAATGGATAAGGAAAGAAGCTATTTCCAAATATTTTACCCACTCAAGATCAGTCTTTGCTCAAACTGAGTTCTGTTTTCCTTTTGTTTTCTACCAACATTTTCAAAAGAGTAAAAAGAGGCTTTTTAGTCCCATTTCATGAAGCTGTTCCTCATACGTTTTAGATGAACTCACTAACATAAATGTACATAGCAGAAATAATGCATATGATTAACTGACAAGTCACATGCAACAAGTAATGAATTATGGATAGCAGAAGTCAAAAGAGAACTCAAAAGTCCTTATACTGCATTTAAATCCTATTTATAACTTCAAATGAGGGTGCTTAGATTCAGCCCTTTGCATATTTGCCTAGAAGCAAATTGGCAGTCTTTTGGGTTCCCAGGAGCCAAAAAGGAACGTCATCAATTCCCATTTGGCAATTCTAGCTCTCCACACCTTGTTCTCCAACCTATTTAAAAAAAAAAGAAGAAAGAAAGAAAGAAAAGAAAAAGAAAGGAAACATAAGAGACAGAAAAAATGAATAAATGTCTGTCAGCTGAAACTTAGAGCAACCAGTGGTAAATCCCTGCTCCAAAGCTGCCACAAGGGCTGCCGGGAATTGCCCCATTTCCTGAAAGACTCAGTGCAGAGAACAAGAAACGCATGCCCGTGAGAGCCAAGCCGCTGCACCGCCTCCCCCTCCAAGCCCTGGTGGTCGCTGCATCCAAACGAGGCACAGTAAGGCCTCTGCTTACGTTATACATGTCTTGTGGTTAAATTTACAGCTTTATTTTCTGAAAGCCTCAGTTTGGTACTTCTCACAAGTGCTACACACACATTAAATTCATATATAGAGGGGAGGAAATGGGCATGGGTAGAAGAAACAAAAGTCATATTTCCATTAGTTGCTGAAGAGTCTGAGGCTCCTAAAAGCATCGCCTCAAAGTGCTCTACCTCTGCTCTGGGACCTGGGCTGTAGGGAGGTGACAATGAAGCGGTCACAGCAATCAGTCAGGAAATGTCGTTGTTTGCTGTGTACCTTCTGGAACAGAAATTGGTGTGCTATGAATCTAACGCAGCCTTTCTCTTCAGGGTCATGCTGGTCAACATCTGCTCTGCACAACGAGCCTCTGTCCCTCCAGCGGCATGGGCAGAACGGGCCGTATCTATTTGCAGCGCAAGCCCCTCGGAGCAGAGATTTTCTTCCAGCGCCCATCACACAGAGATCCCCGTCCAGCCTGAGGCCTCTTGGGCTCATGTAAACCACCCATCCCCACGGATGTGCCGGCGCCCTCCCTGCCTCCCCATGGATGTCGTAAGGCAGTTTGGGCCTCTGCTGCAGATGCTGTCTCTGAGGACCCAGCTCAAAGCACAGCTCACAGGCTCCATATGCAAGAGCTGCCCGACCATGGAAACTTCCAGCATCTTCTTCAAGCATGGATTAACTTTGTGGCAACTCCCTTAAGTCTTCTCCTTTTTCTTTTACCCCCCCCCATCTCTGCTCTCCTGCAGCTCTCTGGCTTTTCCATACCCTACCTCGGGCAGCAAGCGGGGCAAGGCTCTCCTTGCCACCTTGCCCAAGCCTTTAGGGACTGGGGTGTCATTCAGGGGATGCAGCATTGGTATGGGAGGAGCAGGGAAAAGCCACCCTGCTTTTCCCGGGAGCGAGCAGAGCCGTCCCAAGCTGGCAGCCCCCTTCCATTGGGGTTCACGTGGCTAGTGCCTGCTGCATGCCCAGGGTGCACGAGCCATCCGCCCACCTCTTCCAGCAGCCCTGGCCACAGCCCTCCTCTGCCATGCAGCCAATTTTAACGATTCCCCACCTTTCCGGGGCAGCGGGTCTCTTCCCTGACCTGCCTACGCGATTGGCTTTAATCCGCGGCTTGGGATAACTGGGCATCTGTCTCAGCTAGGTCACCACTCCGCTGCCCCGGCCGCCACCAAGCCCTGCTTTAGCTGTAGATTTGCTTCTGTTCACCATGCTGTGTCCCTGAACCCACAGCCTTACTGGGCACTTTTTGAAAATAAATACTTCTGGTCAGCGCCAGGCAGCTGGTCGTCTCCTGCGTGGAGGCAGATTTCGTGCCGGGAAGGCACGAGCGTCGCTAATGGACAGAAAGGAAACGAGAGCAAAGCTTCTCTCTGTTGCACAGAGGGATTTTGTTGTTAAAAACGACTCGGTTATAATGAGGCTGATCCATTAGCTGTCTTTAAAAAATCATTCTCCTGCTGAGATAACTATCTTTACCTTTTAATTCCACTGGTAAGTGACTTGGTTTGACCTGTTTTGCTAGAAATAGTAATCCTGTTCACGAATACCATCTGCCCATTCAGCCCGCTCGCATACCAAGTAATATCTTCAAGGCAGGAGCTTACATAGCTTTACCTATCACATGATACACAGTCCCATGCCTCTTAATCAGAGCATCAAGTGATTTATTCAATGCGCTTTTTTATTTCCTGCCTCAGCCTGCTCTGTCAAAAGTTTCCAACAGCTTGAGGCAGCCAGAATTCACTCTCAGGGTTGTCTCCCTTCCGACCGGCAGCGTTTTCATGAGCAGTGGCCCCTTCTGCTCTGCCTTACTGGGTTCATTTGTCTCCTTGCAAGGGTTTGCCCCAAAGCAGCGAGCACTGGAAGACGGAGCACATAGCTCCAGAAAAGCAGGCATGCAACAAGATTCCCCTCCCCATCTCCAAACATTAGAGTGTAACCCGACTGAGGAGAGAAAAGAGTTTATTTGTGCCACACCTGGTACAGTGGGACTTTAGGCACTGGCACAGTGTAAATGTTATTGGATTGGCAAGGTGGCATGAGGAAAACTACCAGACGTTTCTGTGTAAAGTTGCTACTCGAAAGCTGTGTAATATGTTTGGAACTTGATATGTTTGTATTTACATGGCTATGATCTGAAAATGACATCTCATGGGTGAGCAGTGTGCCTGCTGGCCTGCCACTGAGTGCCTACCGGAGCTCACCTGCAAGGTCAGCAGAAATAGTTATTTAGTTATTTATAAATAGTTATTTATTACAGTGCATACACCTAGCCAAAGTTTTGACTGGAAATGTAACTAGACCCAGCTACCCAAATTCTGATCCAATTACCAAACTTTAAATTCAGCATTTTTTATCTCAGAGATGCTGCTGAGCCTTTGCAGGTCTATTGAAAAAACAATTCAAAGACCTATTCAAAGAACAGTTTGGCCAACAATAATGAAACGTTACAGCAAGCCAGGAAAAAGCAAGAAAGGTTTAGCTCAGTTGGTTAGAGCATGGTGCTAATAATGCCAAGGTTGCAGGTTTGATCCTGATACGGGCCACTCACTTGGACTAGATGGACTAGCTTGAAGGTTGGACTAGATGATCTCCAGAGGTCCCTTCCAACCTTACTGATTCTATGAAAATTAATTTTAAGTCACTGATTTCAAATGTTTGCTCTGTACAGGACAGTCTGCACTGACTCCTTTAGTATAGGCTATACTTAAAGTTTATGCAGCAGACTCCCTTTTTACTTGAAGCTGCTGTTTGAYGACAGCACATGCTCACTGTGCCTATAACAGGAGACCAGGCAGGAACTCTCAGGAGAGGCTCCTGCATGCCAGGATGCGTTTCATTACAAGTCCATCACCCAGACCTTGGAGGATGATGGCTTCTAGGAAACAGTAGCAAAAACACACAGTGAAAATTGCTCACTAACCTCAATTTGGCCTTCTCATATGCATCAAGGACAGATATCATCCAGGGAAGAGGACACAATACCATATCTCCATGGGATGCGTGTCTCCAAACACGAGTGGGTTTGTGTTGACTCACCAGCTTAATCCCAAGCAATAACATTGCACCATTTTGTCTCCAAAGGGTTTCTACCACCAGTTTTGGTGGTAGAATCACACAGACAATATTTTCACAAACTATCCTGGAAAATCTGTTCCACAGTTAAAGAATTACAGCTTTCCTCTTTCCTTTAAATCGCTAGCATACACATTTCTGCCATTCATTTCTGTTTTATAGGCCTTCCTTTTTAAACCAAAGTGGTATATTTGTGAAAAGTTTGCTTGTGAAATCAAAGGCCTTGCCACATTAAAGACTTGACATTGTGGGCAGAGACCTTGAAATCATTTCTTGTATCTTAAAAGTTCTTACAGTCCTGTGAGCTAAGGAAGCACCGTCACCCACTCTTTCCCAGGATGAACAGAGACCAAAGCTACAGAAGAAGATTTTGAAAAGCTGAGCATTGATCTGCTGACTCCTAGCCTGACACTATAATCACAAGACCATCCTTCCTCCCATTTTAGAAATTAAAAGCAGCAGCCAAAAACGGAGAGAAAGGATACAAAGCTCTCTCTTTCATCCTAAAGTTATTGAATATTAAGATCAAAGGCCAAGGGTGCAGTTTGCTTTGATTTTAGGTCAGAGTCAGAATAAGGAAGGGAACTTGCCAAGCATCTCCTTTTAAAATTCATCCCTTCCTGAACATGCATGCTTTGATTTTGGCTGTTTAATTRAGATGACAGCCTCCATCTGTGACTCCACTGCACTGTATTTCTCTGCAGTCCTATGAAGAGAATATAAGGCCTGTTACAGTGTATCCAGGGTCGGGGAGGAAGGCTGTAGCCAGAGCCATGGAGTGGACTGCCAAGGATACTGCTCTCAGCCTTTCCTGGCTCTTCAGTGATGTTCTGCAGTTACGTGTTTTAGGTAGAATATTATATCAACAGTGAAGAAGCAGAGCCCTCTGGGATGAGTCATTTGGGTATCCTGTGATTGTGGTTTTGTGTATCAGCCTGTCAGGATAAAGATTAGCATCCTCTGAAGAGTGACTGAAAATTGTTGTATGTTGCAGCTACATCAGCATCAATTGTCTACATTAGTATAAGCTGCTAATTTTTGTAATCTTCTTTATCCATATCTTGGAGATCTTGTGTTAACAGATGCAGATATTCAGCTTTCTTAAAGAGCCTAGTATTCCTGTCACTGGCCAGGGCAACACTGGTTACCGAGGTGACACTTCTGTCACATCCAAAGCATTGGAGCAGCATTTCCTAAATGTTTTCAGCACAAGTAGGATGTGTTAAGACAGCTGGTACTCAGAGTGCGCTCCTCTGAGGAGAGGCTCTACTCTCCAGGACTGCCTTGTGAAAATACATTTTCAAGAACTTACCTGGCAAAAATGACTCTGCTTATGGACAGCAGGCATCATATTCTAGAGGCAAGCTGCCTCCAACTGTCTTCATGGTGTTCACGTCACTTCCGTCTGCAGTCACTGAGGCTTGGACACCAGTCCCAGCTCCTTGAGGCCATAGCTTCCAGGAAGGTTTCAAGTGGGAGTCCTGTCAAACGATGGGATAGTCTGAAGTGCTCCTGTAATGCCCTGGGCTACTCCACTCAGTCCTTTGGGCCAGCACCAGGCACTTTCTCCAAACAGAGAGGAAGGCGACCGATCAGTTTCCATTCCTTGCTGGGCAGGAACAATTCAGAGACATGTGAGGTGACTGCAGGACCTCCCAGAAACGTGTAGGGTGAGCCAGAGCCTGGAAGATGTTTCCCAAATTTYGTGGTGTTTTTATCAGACACATTGCAGGGGTGATGGCTCCAGCTGTATTGCCACAGGTCTTTGCAGCCTGTTTTAGGTCCAGACTCTGACCTTAAACTGATGGAACCAAATTTTTCTGAAGTCCCAAAGTGAGGAAGAGCAGAGGCAGAGTAGTTGGATGAGGAAATGAATGTGTCCTATGAGGGCCTTGGCACTAAGGCATCACAACTCTGTTGGTTTGAAAACTAGGTGGCCTCCTGGAAACTTGCTTTTCACTGATAGTAGTTGTTCAGCTGCAGTGGGTCCTTCCATGGTGTTTTGAGGTACAGGCAAATGGTACAGCAGAATTCATGAGGTAGGCAAGCTCTCCAAGAAACCAAAATAGGAACTTAAGCTGTCTACTTTATCCTCTTCCCCAAGAAACCCTAGAGAAGAGTGACATACAGAAATACTGGTCTGTGATGGTGCAGACATCATTAGAGGACTATATCACAAAGGGCTAGGACAAGAACATCACACAACCAGGCATGTTAAATGCTATGATAGTCTGTGTGCTCGCTTCTCATTGAAATGCACTGTTGCTATCTTAGCTGAGCATCTGACTGAATGCATACAACCAACAACAGTGATGAGAAATACTTTTGACCATTTGTGTAACCACATATAATTTTACTTATGCTTTCAACTAACTGTCTCTTATTAAGATGAAAAGTAGTAGAAAGTGTTGAAGTAAATAGCTGAATGAATTTATGTTACCTAATAGTTGACATCTGAGATCATGTTTTCCTCATTTCAGAAAATGAGCTGCAATGTATGACCTAAGGAGAAGTCACTTAGAACTATTACTACTGTAACACAAAAAGTATAATACCAGAGTCAGAAAAATAGTGGAGAGAGCCTAGCAGCTTGTCAGGTAACTGTATAATGTGATATTTGCAATGAATGCATTTAAAGGCAAATACAAATGGACTTCTCTGAGAAAAGATCACCTTGATTTTTCAGTCAAGGCATAGTGTTATAAAGCAGTGTAAACCAAAATTATTTGTCATATAATAAATATATCTATAGGGAAAACAATCATAGTGGTATCCAATAAAATACCTGGTGGAATAAAAACTGATGAGCCATGTGACGTTTTATGCCCCATTAGTGTTTTGGTAGGTAGTCATAGCTTCATTTGAATTTGAAATTAGCAAGATGCATTTTTTTCCTATTTGTTGCCATATGAAATAAAGCACTTCTGAAAGAAAAAAAAATAAAATAAATAAAAGCCCTGAACACTGTGCCCTGCAGGGTATACAGAGTTCTAGGCTGAGCTAATAAGAACATTGGGCAACCAAAAATAGAAAGAACAGTCCGCTGTACATCAAGAATAACAACAGTAGCGAGAGTTATGATCATCATATTAAGCCATGCAGCCACTTACTAAGTGCTAATCAATAGAGACAGATTTAGCAGCTCATGTAAGTCATTTCCAGTAACAGAAGTAGGCAGAGGGCTCAGAGCTGGCATAGCAACAAAACTGCTCTGCCTGAAGAAAGCCATTTCCACCAGTCCAACTTCATTGCTGTCAGCTGTGACACACACAGGCAGAGTAAGTAGTGCCCTTGTGGTGCTACATGCGTGCAGACCTTGGGCTTTCCTGTTCCCAAATTACACATCCCTGCAATCTGGCCTGAGCAGAAATTTCTGCTTAAGAAGGGAATCATGTGAAGGTCTACATCCGGTCTGGGCTTGAGGCAGAAAGTATCAAAATGACTTCATACAACATGCAGGCAGACTTGAAAGTCTGATGCTCTCACCTTTACTGCAAGAGCATTTCCAGACTTTAGGGTACAGCAGACCGTCCTGGTGCTGTTGCACATCTCTTGCCAAACTTTTGCCAGTGGTTGCGCTCACCTCCCAGCCTCTGACACATCCTCAGCATGGGCAGGAGCTCCACTCTCCACCACCTTTGGATCCCTGCGCTCCTGCTCAATGCGCAGCTCCTCTGCCCGCAGTGATCTCTGGAGAGAGGAGATCTCTGCCCCCACTCCAGGACAGCCACAGGGGCCCCAGGCTTTCCCACTAGCCTAGGCACACAGCACACCAGACAGCTAACTCTTAGGACATGCTGTTTTCCCATTCTACTGGCAAATGGTAATTCAAGAACATAGGAAAAATAGTCTGGGCACGAGTTTCCAACAAATCTCTGGATAGTTTAGACAGCACCAGACACACACAGCTCGAGGTTATGTTCCTAGGCCTTGCTTCCTTGCAAATCTGGGTGGTCTTTGGCTCAAATGAGTCCTTTAGGGAGCCCAGGGGCGTTTCCTTTCCTTCTTCTGCATGGTTTCTTCTTCTCCTTAATACAAAGTTTACTATCTCATTTGTTAGCTTGCTGCTGCTGCTTGTCCTTTTTAATTCCTCTCCCAAAAGTGTCTTGTCTTGGATCCCTTCCACTGAGATCATCAGACCTTTTCCTCATTCAGCAAAATAATTCTTTCCTTGGTTGCTATTGCTTAGCTGCCGGCACACCTGGGCACTGCACAGATGGACTCCTCTCTGTCAGAGCCAGTTCTTTGTCCCAGGGACAGTCAGTGCGCATAGAGGATCATCAAGGTTGAACAGTTCTCCTCCAGTAGCCTGGTGCCATAAGCCTTCAGAGACCTTTTTTTTTAAAATCAACATAGAGACAAAAAGACAGTGGAAAAGGCATTTGAAGCCAAGATTCAAAATGGATTTGAGTACACAGAGTCAAAGGTGCATACAAGTCTTGTGTGCACACTGAGCACACAGGAGTCAAAGGTGGGTTGCATCTAATCTAACTCCTAGTTTCAGGCAGTTGCCAGGTGCTCCTTTTATAGCCAACGGGTGGGGAGACATTTTCATCCCGCTTAGCCTGCACAGCTGTTTTAAGGTGGAATTATTTGCTTTGTGGAGCATCCTATCTCTCCCCCTTGACTATAGATGAATTTTGGTTTAGTCTGGAAGCCTAATGTAGAGAGGGATAAAGCTCAATCTGATGAACTACATGCCTAGGGATTGTGCAGAAGTCCAATTTCCAAGTAAAACTCTTTAGAGTCATCAAACATTTCCTAAATGCCTGGGCAGATCCACAAACAGATTTTGCAGCCACTTTATGAAATGAAGATACTACAGCACCCATGCAGGAATTGTTTTAGACTTCTGCTTCAAACAAAAAATTCTGCTATAGTATTTCATAGCCTCCCATGCCAGGTTTCGTCTCCTTGAAACTGAGAAGTAGGTTTCTCTTGGTATAAGTAGAGGAAGTACTTCTATGTCTGGAGAATTTCCAATAGCTTTCCAAAACTGAGAAGTCAAATTAAATAGTGATTGCTTTTCAGCAACGTTGCACTGGTGGTCTCTTGCACTAGGGAGTTCTTCTTCCTTTATACAAACTACTAGCTGCACAGAGGTTGCCCAAGTTCCCCCTCAGAAAAATAAAAATTTGCAGTAACTCTTCTGAAATTCAAGTGATATAAGCCTKGGGACTATAAATCCAGAATCAAGCACAATACAACTGTACTTAACCAGAACTTGTGTTGTTCAAAGAGTGTATGGTGAGGATTGCCTTCATTGCAAGGCTGAAGTGGTTGAAATGCAAACTGAAGCCAAAGTGGATGGTGCTGCCCTTCATCTTGCAGAAGCAGGTCCCCCTCCTCCCGTGTGCTGGCACAGCACTCGTGACTATGCAGTCAAACAAGTCAGCAAGCTGATCTGGTTGAAAACTTGCCCTAGAAAAATAGCAGATTGTTTTTCAGCTGGGTTAGTGGGCTGATCCAGCTGACTGCAAGATTAGACAGGCACTAGCAGCTCCTTTCCAGCGCTTGGGCTCAGTGAAGCTGCATGGTGAGATGTAGGTGTGACTGCGCAGAAAGTGAAAAAGGAGCTTCCCCCAGCAAATGTTTCAGGCAAATCTCAAGACAGTGTTGTACTGACAAGAGAATCCATAAAAGGTAATTCAGTATATTAAAACTAATAGGTAAATTGGCATGGTGATATGTGGCAGGGGAGCTAAAGGAAGCACTTTGAAACATGAGAAACACAAATATTACATTGACAGTTCAGTGCTCAGGAAGGTGCATCAGCGGTTAGTGACCTCTTAGTTCCTTCCATCCATGTTTTTGGCACCTACTTGCACTTGCCAGTGTGTTCTCATAGCAAAGACAGATCACTGTCTTCAAGAGTTCATGGCTTCTTCTCCTTTAGCTGAAAATAGCACACCAGCATTAGCCATGAGAGAGCTGGTGCCTATGCAGTTGTGGTCATTCACATTTAAAACAATTCTGTATTTTAGAACAAATATTTTCTTTCTTATGACTAGCATGAGGGGATCCTGGCCTTGCTGGTCTTATATATACTATAGAAATGGAAATTCAAAAAGAGACTTCTAAAACTGTCTACTCAAAGATGTATGTACAGATTTTGAATTGCATGGTTTGATCACTTTTTTCTTTTTTCATGTGAACAAAACTAGAGTTCAAAAACTTTCTTTTTTAAATTCAGCTCATGTTTGCTCATTGAAAGTTTTGGGGTAAAACTAGACAGGGTTTTGAGTGCTTCACACAGTCTTCTCAGCTCATTAATTTTGCCTTAAGGCTGAACAGCTCCGTTTTTATATGCTTGTGTTCAATAATCAGGCAAACACAACAGACTGGCATACTGAAAAGCTTTTAGCCTCTTGCACTACTTAGCACAATCTTTTCAGCTGTCTGCATTGTTTACGTATCCTCTTACACCACTGGTAGTAAGTAAGAGCTTGCATGGGTTTATTTTTTTCTTTCTTCCTTTTTTTTCTTTCCTTTTTTTTTATTTTTTCCAGCAGTACTGCAGACACGATAGCACAACCTATTGAAAAAAAAGCAAAACAGAGCAACCTCCAAATTGCAAACCTCCGCAGGAAAGATTGCTTGTGTGAAGCTGAAAAGGAGCCAGCAAATACTGGCAAGGAAGCTGTGATTTCATCTCACAGTCAAATAGAAACTCCGAGGCTTCACTGCAGCAGCTTGTGCAGATGCAGCAGCACTCTGACCAGGGCCGTATCAGATGCTGGCAGAGGAGTCCCCGGAAGGAGGGTGCCCATGTCATTCTGTGTCGCTGCCCACTTGCTTTTTAGTTCCAGTTCTCTGAGAATATCAGGTATGCTCTACAGGTTTTTTAAACAGCTTTTATTCCTTAGAATGATGCTTAAATTTCAAGGGAAGAGTAGGCTGCATCGCAGTGGAGAAGACTGGTGACAGAAAGAGAGTTTCACTTCAGAGGGTCATTTCCCTCGGAGTAGGGTGGTGGTGGTGGCATTTGGGTTTGTTGTGGAAGGAGGTGCAGAAAGATTCACTAGCCTAAGAGGAAGCATCTGGGGCATTTGCTGGGGATACAGGTTGGTGGGGAGGTTTGTGGAGATCTCCGCAGCCTGGTGATGGGTGTCCTGCAAGGCTTCACAGCTGGCATTTGGACATAAATGCTCAGGGGTGTGCAGCATTCATTACGTGGGTTGTAGTGATTGTCTGGGGAGTCAGATTTGAGGAGTGATACCTGTGTTTTGATATTTATATGTCATGTGGCAGGAGGGTTAGCATGCAGGGGAATGCTGGTGGCTTGAAGGTGATGGAGAAGGCTTAGAAAGGTATGTGCCAGATTGGATAAACACTGAAGTTTATAGTAAACTCATTTACACCAGTGTGACTCCAGAGCAACTCTGCTGAAAGCACTAGAGTCATGCTGACAAAGCTGTGAACAGGATTTGGCCTTCTAATCAGAAAATGAGAATATCTGGCAGAAGACCTGGAAGGGTGCTGGGAACTAGTCTCTGAAAGTGTAAATGTATGTGTTTCTAAAAAAGCCTGTGCTGGTTACTAGATGGAAGTGCTCTGAGAAAGAATCACCTTTCACATGAAACCAAGAAACAGTTGCATTTCAGACAGCCACTCGACTGAATTATTTAATGCAACTAAATAACTGTAGAGCTCTACTGAATGGGTTACATAAAACTGCAAAGCCAGCTCCCTTCCGTGCCTTGAATCAACGTTTTCTTCTCGTTATGAAAACCACTTGACAGMCTCAAATCAGTGACTTGAAGCAACGCTCAAGACATTTGGAAAAAGAGCAGAAAACTTAGTAAGACAAGTGTTGAGGGGAGCTTGCATCCTGCTATCAGAACGGGTCAGACTGAAGCAGAGGCTGCTGYTCCTTGTGGGGAGACAAGGGAACCTGGAACACGCTTTCAGCGTGCTTCGTGCCTCCTCGTGTCTTCAGAGCTAGCCCCTGTCCAAGAGCGCTGACCAGGAGAAAGCACCTCCTAAAGGAAGCTAGAAAAGCACAGAGACCGCGTGGCACCGTGACCACTTCACATGCTGCATTTGTTCCAGACATCAATGCAAACATGGACATAACGCACGCTGGCTCTCTCTCGCACCCCGTGGCTTTCTCCGCATTATCGCTCTTCTTGTCAAATCCCTCTCCTATGCTAGAGCTGAGGCTGTTACAGGTACCCAGAAGGAACCAAATGCCTCTAAATACCTTTACTCTGGGACTGCTGGGCTGGGAGGAAGCAGTCTGCCCTGTTAGAACCACCCCAGGAAAATGCTGGCATTTACCGTGCTAAGGCAGCTCYTGCGAACACCGTGACAGACACCCGACTGAAGCAGGATGGCCTTGCCATGCTGGTAACAGAGCTCCTAATCTCCCCCAATGCCACATCCGTGTGTCCTTCACAGGAGGGCCGTGGAGCTGCGAGACCCCCCAGGCTGGAGCAGCTCTCCGATGGCTTGGTGCCTGCTTCTGCCGGCACGTAAAGAGTCCCCTGAAAGCTTCTTCCAGGAGGAAGGTACACCGACGTGCTCTTGTCTTTCCCCAGCTGACAGCGACAGTCACTGCTGCTCCACRGTAGCACTTTGCAGTGACATCTCAGTGGAGACAGCTGCTCTCAGCGTTGGTTGAATCATATGAAGAGCGATCAGCAGTATTTCGGTGACTAGATGCAGTTCGTTCTGCTGTTATTCACAGAGCTGGGTTGCTGCTTCTGAAGATGGGGACAACCCAGGCTCTAATCAGAAAAAAATGACTGCAAACACTCCTTTGCTGAACTAACTTTCCTTTTACAGCAAAGGTAATTCACTAAGAAATTCATGGCCCTCTTATTTCAATTTGTCATTTCACGTTGCAGATCAGAAAGTTTTGATTACTCCACTGGGGACTGGAAACAAAAATGATTAGGCTGCAAATCAGAAATCACAGGGAGAAATACAGTCAGAGTCCTGTGCAGCAGCAGCAGTGTTCTAAACAGCTTGTTTTGTTTATAATTATGTACTGTTAAAATATCTGTAAAAATCACGGTCAGTTTGTCAGAAAATTATTACATTTATCTAATAATTTATTCATAGTGTGGTGATTAACCACTTTTTATTGTTTATCTGGCTTATCTATTTTCCTAAAAAAAACCTACCAAAACTAATCAATATAGAGCAGCAGCACTTTCTGTGGAAGACAGTGTTTTGCAGTCAAATCTCTTTGATGCTGCTATTGACTATATTGAACTGAAATTTATAAAAGCCTTCCTTTAAAAAAGGTATATAGATTACTGCAACAAAAGCTTTATGTTTCTGTTTCGAGATCTGACCTGAAGTAACTAGAGTTCTAGAAATACTAGAAAAAGTGGTAGAAGCAATAATATGTCYATCATAGGTAGGCTCAGGATATAATGAAGAGAAATCAGTATAGCTTTTGTGGAAAAAATAATGTCTTACAGATCTTCTGGAGTTTTGGGGGGAGAAGAAAGGGGCCACCAGTCAARTTTCACAGGAACCTGTATCTAGGCTTGTGTTGTTTGACATATTCATAGGGTATCTGGCAAAGGAAGAGGAGTCTGARGTGAGAGAATTTGCTGATGATAAGTTATTCTAGCTTGTACAGATGAAAATCAACTGCAAAGAGGATTTCAAAATATGAGTTATTGGGTTAAAAATGGCAGAAAATTTTTGATGAAGTACTGAATTTTCTCCTACTACTCATGAGAAAGAGATYCAAGTTATGATACACAGTTTTATAAAGTCATCAGCCCAGTGCTCAGTGGTGGAGGAGGACAGCAAATAGAACATTAGGARTCTTTAGAGGAAGAACGGAGAAGAAACCATAATCACATCACAGAGGAAATCCTTGGAGAACTTACATCCTGAATACTATCTGCAGCTCCAGTTCTCTCATGCCAAAAAAGAATAAGAAATGGTAAAAAGAGGGGCAAGAAAGATGATAAACAGTTGGAATAACTTATATACAAAGATTAACTAAGTAGTCTAGGACTTTTCATACTGGAACAGGAAGAGTAGAGGAGAGATTTGATAATGGGTCATAAAATCATGAGCATCATAAAGAAAGAGACCAGAGAATAATTATTCACTGTTTCCCAAAGCAGAAGAACTGGAGGAAACCAAGATAAATTGGCAGGTAACAGGTCCAAAACAAAGAAAAAAAAAGGTGCTTTTTAAACAAATGAGTAGTTGGACTTTGTAATGCTGTACAGCCTTGTGAATGCCAATGGTTTCATGGGTTCAAACACCTACCAGACAAAATTAATGGAAGAAAAATTATTTAAAATCTATCAACCACAAAGATACTGCATCTATCCCAGAAGGTTACTGAACCACAGATTGCAGTGAGCTGGAACACGTACTAAKTGTCACTTCATGTGACACTTTGTCTAGGTGACTGCCTCTGGCCTTGACTGGAGACGTGCTGCTGGGCTGAGCAACTCTTTGCTGTGACCCAGCCTGGCCTTTTTTCAGATATAAATACAAGTCAGCAGCCACGGATCTATTTGCATGGAAATAAAAAATGAAAGGTGTCCCTCAAAGGTGTCCAAAGAAAGAGCAATGAGGAAGTTAGCTACTTGTCCTGAGAATGACGAGCAGCATCAGACTGTTTCGGTATTGTGTCCAGGCAAAATGAGTAAAGGTTTTCTCCTGCGAAAYGGAAAAGGAGAGATACGCCGGAAGTGGAAAGAGCTGGGTAAAAGGAAGCAACACAAAAGCTTCACTAAGCTTTATCCAGATAAATACCCCCTATCTACAGTCCATGGTATTTGGACCCGTAGTTTCYGATCTACCACTCCAGTAATAAGCTCATTTAAAAGATAGATAGTTATCCTGACAAATACTTGGAGATAACCTTTATTATGATACAAATGGATCAGTAAGYTATGACAAAACAAGCATGTGGCAGCAAGCCCATATTCAGGGGGCTCCTCATGTCTTTGTGAATTACCTAATTTTGGTTTTGCTCTCCCATCATAAAATATCCACCATTGCAAACCTTCCACTCCAATTCTCATGTGAATATTTTAGGAAGCACTGGTTAAAATTCAGAAATGGTGCATATGTGATATAAATAAGAATCTACTAGGACTTGTCCTATGAAACAGTACTAATAAGAAATTTTAAGAAAGAGTTCCTCCTGTGAGTTAGCTAACTTCGTAGTGTTAATATGGAGAGTTAAAGTTACTCTAAACTGCTGATTAGCTTTTCACAGTGGGTTAGGGCTTGAAGTAAGGTTCTAGTGAAGATAAAGAAATTTGTATTTCCACCTGAGTTAGTACTTCCAACTACAGACAAAGATAAACCTAATAAGAACATGTGAAAACTGCAGTCTGACATGTCTTTATTGAGATTGCTCCTCAGTTTAACTGATGCAAGGCAAGAAAACATCTTCTGCCTATTTACTTGCTGTAGACCAAGGGCTAGACCTTAGACCTTGTTACGGATACATGACAGTCTGTAATGGTAAGAGATTATGATATGGTGTAATTCATATATCCAAGAACTCTAAGAAGGTGCAAATCAAAGCTCATAGTGCAGTATACCTGTATTGATATGGTTATGCTCTTTGTATTTCTCACTGGGCTTCTCTGACTCTTTGCAGTGCGAGTTAGTCACTTCAGTCATTCCTATAGAAATCGATTTCAAGCAAGTGTTGTTACACTATGCAAACTCACTGCCCTAAATTCTAGTTTAGTCTGCACTGCAAAACCATTGATTTACCTGAACTTTAAACTGGATGAATTATATCTAAATGGGAAAGCAAATGTGAGTCTAACTGATTCAAAACTGATAATTTCTTTAAGTCATTCTGAATTCTTTCCCATAGATTAGACCTTGGACAATTTGGGGGCTCATACAATGTATTAAAGCCAGGCTAGCAATCTGCTTTTYTGTTCTGGAGAYTGGACATAGAACCATTAATAAATAYGTCCTTATGTTACCTGTGTGCTGACCAGGAACTGCTAAAATGAAAAAGCACGCATCTCTGGGAATCAAGCCCTGCTACAGTAGCCAGTCTAAAACAAGGATTACAAAGGCTGCTCAGGATTAAACTCCATTTTGAACTGTATTTAATTTAACCCTTGCACCCYGCCCATTGGATAATATTTCCTTTTTCTCCTCTTTGGTCTTTCTGTACCACTACAGTCAATTAGTGAAACATGAAGATCTCAGATATCAAATGTTGCCAGTGTGGATTTGTGCGTCCTTGAATTTGTTCAACAACTCGTTCCTCCAACATCGATCTGTAAGTGTATCTACTCAGAGATTGTTTCTCCTCATGATATATGCAGTGTACATTATCCACATCTATACTAGCATGGTATTCTTAATGGATCCCTCAGACCATTCATCGATTCCTCAAATGCAAAACTATTTTGATATTTTACTCATTCTTTCTGATTTTTTACAGTAATGTGGGGAAAATGGAATATGTGGTTCTTTAGGGGAACAGACCCTTATTCATTCTCRTCTGAAAGACTGCTAATCTGAGCTGACTAAAGATGTCCTTTCCAAAAACCTCTCTGATTTAAAATGGTGGATTCAAGAGTGCTCATATTTTATATGCATTACTCCACAGTTTTTGTGTTGACTTTATTATATTATTAAACCACAGGTAAAATTTTGTAGGTGGATAAATATACAATGGAAAGGAAAGAGGAAGAATGAGACTGTAGGAAGAGCCATGAAACTTTCACTTTATGTTATCTTTGTACTGTTTTCAGCTGAAACTTTGATGATGAGAGTAGATAGATGGTGGTTTATGAAAAATGCACAGTGAGTACAGAAGCAGCTCTGGGACTGCACAGTTGTCCATTAACTCTTAAAGTTTGGGAAGCACTAATCTAAATCCATTGCCTGTGAATATTAACACCATAATATTTTCTAGACACTAAAGAATTTGAGTACTGGTGCTTTCTCTTCAAGACTTAGTGCTATGGGCTTGTTTTATTGTCCAAGAGAGCACTGGGGAAACACTGTTCATATTCCTGGGTTTTGCTCATTTTCCATGCCATTAYCTCCTGCATGTATGTAAAGGGGAGAGAGCAAAGAATGCAAAGCTGCAATTCAGGAAGRAAAACTTGATTGATTTCAAATCAGATTTAGGTATTATTTGTAGAATAGAGGGAGTTACAAGTGAATTAACAGTGAACTAGACATGATTTAAAGTTATTCTGGCAAGAACTGTGGTCATGCTACTCACTTTAGTGGAGCTGCTGGAAATGTATATTGACATACATGAATTTGAATTCAGAATCAATTCCCTCATGCATAATATGGTAAAATTCAGATTTAAAAACTGAACAGCAGGCATGCTGTCRTATCTGTAGAGGAGGCTTAATTACTATAATTAAAGAAAATTCACATGATCTGAAAGATAGGTTGTGCTTTCAAGCATCAAGAAAGAACATTACAGTTCTGATAAAATCTTTAATTACACTTACCTACCTTCCTCAAACAATCTTTTTTAGGCCAGAGAGTTTATAATATTTTTTTAGCAGGCACATAACTGTTTCAGTGCATTCAGTTTAGGCTGTAACCCTCTTCCCTTCCAAAGACTGCAGTAGATAGATGCCTTGCCTCGCAAAAAATCGCTCAGAGTTTTGCATGTCATGGCCAATTCTTATCTGAAAACTCTTAATTTCAGTAAATTTAAGTCAGCAGTCTGAAGTGCTTCTAATCTTTGCACTTGCAAAGCTAATACTCTAAAGGTGAATTGATATATTGTTGTGCATCTGCCACCAGCTCCCCTTTCACTGCTGCTGTTCAAATGCTGCCATGAAAKGTATAGCTTGCTTACTTTCATTGGGCTCCCTGTGAAAACCGTAGACAACATGTCTATCTGTCCAGCGTCATGTTGACCCTACCCCACATCTCGTCCTGAGGAAAGCAACGAGCAGGAGCAGTGGTACCAGCAGGAGTCCTGAAGTTATTCACAGGCAGGAGTTTCATGGAAAAGAACAGATCTGAAAGACGGATAAAATAGCGGTATCTCGTCTTTCTGGCAAACAGGAAGCCTTAGTTCAGAGGTAAAGCAGACTTCTCTTTCTTCTGCACTGCAGGAGGTGGAGAGGCTTCAGATGAACACCAGAGAGTTTCCTTCAGAGCGAGGATTCTCCAAGCTGAAGAGCAGGGTGGGGATCTTGGCTCACTTTCCCCTTCAGGAGCTGCTGTGAGAGTTAGGATAGGCAAGAYTGAATCCCACCAAATTCTCTAGGATTTGAGAATAAATGGGCTTAAAATCTAATCTGCCTGAAATAGCAACTAACTTGCACCTGATTTCTAAGCACTGAGTGGGCTGGTTTTCCTGAAGTCCCTAAGTTCTCTGTGAGGGCACTCAGGAGAGTTAAGTGCCTGGAAGGCCTGTGACCAGAGATTTGTTCCCTCAAAAAGTGGGCACCCGGGCTGGGGCAGAGGGTGCCCCCAGGCCCCCCCCCAGGCATGCAGCTCACTGGCTGCTCACTGTAGCTTTGCTCCTGCAGCTAGGTAGCACATCTGGCTTTCTGTYTTACTACTTCCCGCTTCTAGTGAAATAGCAGTGCCACTTTAGAGAACCTTTTTTTTTTCAAGGATTTTCAATACGTTCAGATGTAGCAGTGTTATTCTAGAGGCAGGTGCTTGTGGTCTGCACTGCTGGAACTTGCAAGGAAGTTGCTCTCTTGACTCAGACCACTTAGCCCAATGTGCTTTTGGTAGGGAGAGACTTTCTGATCCTGAGGTGAGGACTAGTAGGTCCAGTAGCCATAAACAGATACTGCAGGAAAAAATAAGAAACATGACTATAAACAGATGCCAAGGGAAAGAGTTCAAGAGGCAGTGTGTATACACAAAAAGCCAAGCAGATTAAAATTTRTATTTCTAAAATACTTAACTGCAGTTACCTCAGTAACTACAGTATACACCCCAGAGGTATATCTGCACCTACTTTGGCAAGTGGGTTCTGGGATCCTGATGTCYGAAGCATGTTTACAAATATCTTCAAGGTGGGTGTAGAGAGGATGGGGCCGGACTCTTTGCAGTGGTGCCCAGTGACAGGACAAGAGGCAGCAGGCACAAACTGAAACACAGGAATTTGCACCTGAATATGAGGAAGAACTTCTTTGTTGTGAGGGTGACAGAGCACTGGAACAGGTTGCCCAGAGAAGTTGTGGAATCTCCTTCTCTGGAGATATTCAAAACCTGCCTGAATGCGATCCTGTGCAACATCCTCTAGGTGACCCTGCTTGAGCAGGGGGGTTAGACTAGATGATCTCCAGAGGTCCCTTCCAATCTCAACCGTTCTGTGATTCTGAGTCCCGCGATCTGGCTCTGTGCATCCATATAATCCTTGTAGGCTTAAGTTCTACAAAATCAGTATGTCACTGAGGTATTCAGCAGGCCCTAAAATAGTAACATCTGTCTGATACAATTACTGAGTTGAGGCAAGTCCTCACCAGGGAACCTAGCAGAGATCAAGGAGCAGAAGGCCAATGCGCTGTGGTGAGGCTTAAGGGTGGATGTAGGATGCACTGAGGTAGGGATTCACTTTTTTTCTGATTTCAAGAATCAGGACTGAGGAAGGTTATGCCAAAGGTAGCCACTCTCAGGATAAGAAAATTCATGTATGAGTATATAAAGCGTATGTTTCTTAACRTTGCCTCTAAGGTACTGCTGCTGCTTTTCAAAAATGAATGAATGCTCTGGCTTTGCAAGCCGATTTCCTGAAGAGGGTGAAAACAGTGACATGGAGTCAGGGCACACTGCTATTTACACACGTGAACCGGTTCTGAAATGGAGCTGATCAAGCAGCATTTGGGGCAATCCCTTCTTCCAAAAATCTCAGCCAAATGCCAAAGCCCAACTCTACAGCAGTAAATCTGCTTCAGGAATTTGCCCAAAGCACATACCAAAGCASAGCGCCAACTCTCCCGCTGCTTGCAAGGCTCTTTTTATCCAGAACCCTGCCTCACGACACGAGAAATGCAGTGTACCCGGAGAGCTGTACAGTGCAGCACCGCCAGCACAGCCGTGGGTGCTGATGCAGCCCGAGGCACAGGAGCTCCTCGCCGAAGCCACCGCGCCGCGGCCCCTCTCTGCGGGGCTCTGCGGGGCGCAGGCGCCTTCCCGAAAACCCGCCTGC
>NW_028186568.1:641330-733857 GCF_003343005.1 Rhea americana
GGCGCGGAGCGGCGCCGGTAAGGAGGGCGGGCGCCGCTGGGCTGCGGCTCGGCTCGGCTCGGCTCGGCTCGGCTCGGCTCGGCTCGGCTCGGCTCGGCTCGGCTCGGCGCCGCGGGCTTGGCGCGGCGGAGGGGGCAGGCGGCCCGGCGCCGCGGGCTTCTGCTTTCCGTTTGGCCGACGGGCTGCTCGTCGGCCCGCGGAGGAAGCGCGGCCCCGCGGCCCCGAGCCGCCGCCCGGCGCGGCGGGGGGATGCGGCGGGAGCGGCCCCGCGGGGTGGCGGCAGCGGCGGCGGCGCCGCCCCTCGGCCCGGCCCGGCCCGGCGTTGCGACCTGCGAGGGGCGGTTTGGGAAATCCCCGGGCCTGCTCGGTGGTTTGGTGGCCGTGAGCTCCGGCTGTGCAGGGTGCGAGCGCTCAGTGCTGCTGCTGTGTTGTGGGCGTCTGCTTTCCCCCTTCTTTTTAATTCTTTTTTTTTTTTCCTTTTTTGGCATTCCTTTCTGCTGCTGGAGGCACACTGAGGGCTCTCTGTTATGGACAAGCTGTGTTTTTCTATGCGTTTTGCAAAACTGGAGCACAAAGCCTCCCTGTCAACAACGAGTTTGTTGAAGATAGGAGATAGCAACTGAAGAAAAGCAAATGTAGGCTGGCTCACGGAAACAAGATAACAGCGATGAACACAACATACAGCAGTCACAGTGCTTCATCACCTGAACTAGTTTGTTTCTTTTTTCTTCTTTAATGTAGAAAAAATAGTGAACAGAGGAGCAGTGAGAATTCTTCTAGATATTCCTCCAGGATGGAGGTTAGCATAGGGAGTGTGTGGGGAGGTACTTCTGAAAAATCTAAGAATTGGTCATGAGCTGTTATACTTGAATGACCATAGGCCTGTCTTTGGTTACCCTGACAGTAACAGAAAAGGTRGAGAAAGGTGAAGAGCAACACCATCTTTGGAAGTGAGAATAAAATTATTTATATAAATGAAAGCAGAGCRGTTGAAGAAATTTAGAAAGGTGGTCATGTGGCTAGTATGGTGTGCTGGGAGTCYGAAGAGCATGTAATGGGGTTATAAGCAGGGGCTAGCCAGAGAAGAAATGAAGGATGAGACACTTTTTTTAGTTGTAATGCCAGATGAATCATTAAGGCTTGGATATGAGGATCTAGAGGAACTTAGACTTGAGGGGATGTGTGCGTTGTAGACTTGAGTTGCAAACAAAATGGCACTGCTGTCTGAGATCGTGGGATAACCTGTGGCAGAAAAAGCAGCAAGGAGATCTGTTTTAGCCTAATCTTGTGCTAGTTATCAGCAAAGACATGTCAGGAGTATTTAACTCTTTGAGAAAGAAATTCCTCTGGAATAGAGGTAGATGTGTCCGTTCTTGTTGGTTGAATTTGCTTGCAAATGGTACMACTTGGGAAAGAGAGAGGTCTGTGCATTACTTTTATTGTAACGGGGCTGCAGTAGGATAAGGAGTCATGAAAATAATCTTTTAAGTATAGACTTGTGACCATCATAAATAGCGTAAAGAAGAAAATATCTTGCTAGATACCTTAAAAAAATCTGCAGTTTAGTGATGCTGTTCAGTAGCTAGGAAAAAGAGTGAACAAAGAATGAGAATGCTTCGTAGATACTACTGTACATAAACAAAAAAAAAAAACTTTCATGTGACGTTTTGACTTTACTCTTCTTTCTTCCTCATCCTTCTTTTGATGGAGAACCTTGCAAGCTAAGATCAAATAGCTTTCAATGCTGTACTTCCAAAAGCCAATGTTAAAAGTAAATGAGACCTAAGGAAGCCAATACTTTATTCTTTTATAAGATTATATTCAGGCTTATTAGTTAGAGAATCTTTTTYAATGTCTCTGTCCTCTGGCTCCCTCCTCTCCCCCATAGTTTTTACTGTACTCGAAGACAATTTTCAATTAAAAATATTGAATTGATTATATGRAGATTTTCTGATAGATTAGATATTTAGATTACCTTCAGATTAGGTGTAATTACAGTTCTTAAATGATTCTTGTTTCCTCCTGTCTCTTAGCCTCTTGTAGGTTTTTCATGTGTTTCCATATCACTTTTCTTATTGCAGCTTGAGGAAGTAAGAGAAGAGATTGTAAGCACCTTGAACAGCATCACAAGATCTGTTGGAAAGTAGAACACTTGGCATGTAAACATTGGAAAAGCAAAACTATAGATTCTTAACCCTTACTATAATTATATTAATGTTTGTATATAGTTTTCTGTAGACTTAAACTCAAAGAGCATAATCAAATACTATGAAATACCAGAAGCATTTCAACAAGTGTAACACTGTTTTTTTTTTTTTGTCAGAGATTGCACAAGTGGCAAGAGTGTACAGTTGTCCATTAATGAAAAGATCTGAATTTCTTTATGTATTTGGAGAATTTTGCTCCTGCCGTGGTAGTATCTTTTCAGACATGTAGAAGAATTCTGAGGCAAAGACAGTTTTGATTCTTGTTTCCTGTGGTTAGGAGCGAAAGCGAGTAAGGTGAAATGTAAGAGGTGTATTGTAAGAGGATTTGGTAGCATAAGGAAATGCTTGCTGATGAGAATGAACTCACTTCTCTGTAGACAAATTTAAGTTCCTTGGAGCAAACAGCAAATTTCAACCCAACTTGACTAAGGTATGTTATTCCTCTTGAGTAGATGTTAGGCTCCACAGGTGGCTTCTTAGAGATGTTACATCTGTTGCCTGAGCTGTCACTGCTTGATATTGTGATGCTTGTCTTACATTTGTTGGAAAATTGGATTATAATGTTGAAAAGGAATTATAATATGCAAGGGAGGCATCTATGTCTAGGCATTCTTTGACCCTTTTGGCCCTCTTTTCCAGTTTAGAGGTGACAGTGAAAGTAGCAGCTACTTTAGCACACTGTTGCTAAATGAAGATTTATAGGCCTCTAGACAAGATCAAGTAATTGTGCTGCTGTCATCAGAGCTACAAGCTCCTGAGGTACCATTGATCTGGTGATGTGATAAACTTGCTTTTAAATTGGAACAAGATCAGGTAGAAGACATCAGTTGTCATTTTGAGTCTGTCACAGTGAYGATGATTAGTCTGGGCCCTTTAAGCTGCTATAACAGCTTGGTACTGCTGGAGGATATCTGCCTCCTGCTTTTTCCCTTWACCTGCAGTGACTCTTGCCTGACACCTGAGTGTGGCAATTAAATTAACAAAATAATCCAGCTGAGAAAAGGTATTCTGCAAATTTTGGAAATGATTCCGATCAAGAAGGAATGAGGTGAGCACCAGTGGTGGTGGAAGGAGAAAGGAAGAGTTGCTGGGAAAGGAACAGAAGCGCCTTCTTGATAGCAGTGAGTCATTTATACAGGCTGAGCTTCTTGTTTAACTGTAGCCTTACTTCTCAGGAGGTAGGTGCTTCTRTTTAGCCCAAAAGGGTGGCTGCTTGAGCTATCAAGCTGCCATCTTGAATTATATTTGAGAAGACTTAGTAAAGAAGCATGGTATGTAGCATATTCAGCTTTTTCTTTTCTTTGTTCTGGTTCAGATCTTATATTTGAGCATTTCTTTGTGTCTGGCTGAAATATTTTGCCTCCAAATTAAAAAGAAAAAAGAAAAAAAGAAAACACAAAAGACAAAAAAAAAAAAAAAAGCTTTATACAGAAGTGATACTGGAATGTGTGAAATAGAGGGCAAAAGACAAACACGTCCTGCATAATCTTTGGGGGGGGATGCTTTTTAACTGTAAACTTTCAGCTGTTTGTGGTTTATGTTTGAAGCTTGTTCTGATTAAAATCCCGTTTTTCCTAGAGACCAGTTTTGGTACTAATTATTAGAGTAAAATTGTAGGTCTAGCTAGTGTGATTTTTAGATAACTGCACTGTGCTCTGTGTGAAGAATCATCTTAAATATGATGCTTGGGGGGGGGAGGCAAAGCACAACAATTTAACATACAACTCATTAGTATCATTAACTGACTTTTTTTATTGTTGTCCAGATTTTGTTCTGTGGATTTCATGTTGTCTAGTGTATTTAGAGGCTGATCTGTAAAGGTCTGAGTGATCTGGAAAGACTGTTCTGCTTTATTGTATTTTTCCAGACAGCAAGGCCTTTGAGGTATTGATACTCTATATAGTCAGATAACCAGCTACACATTAAAGGAGTGATTGGAAATGCTTTTAGGATGAAACAATTGCTCCTTTCCTTCATACAGATGCTCTGTTTTTATTTTTGGCAGCAAATAAAAAGGGTTCTGGAGGGGAAAAATCGGGCATTTTCCTTCTCAACCAATTGCCATGCTCTGTGTACACTTTAACTGATTCATCAGCTAACGCTGTGAAGGTCTTGTGTCTCATCTCCAGTATTTCTTTCCTTAAATTAAGACTATCTAGAACTGGTATGCATCTTTTGGGCATATTTCCAAGTCTGAATAGTTTTACTTCAGTGTATTGTTTAGGATTTCCAGAAATGTATTAAAATATGCAAGTGATAAATAGCAAAGAAAGAATTATATTTATGTTCGTATTAGAAATGGGTAACTAGAATCTTGGAAGCCATATGGTGTCAGCATTCAGAGATTCACTGTAGCGGCATACAATAGTTGTATCCTAAGGAAAGAAACAAATTTTATTGAGAGCTTGCTGTGCTTCATCTGTGCTTGCTGACATTTTGATATATTTTATGTAAAGCACAGTATTGTATAGGTTAATAAAGGTTGAGATCTGTGTAGCCACTATACTTGAGGCATTTCTAAATCAAATATTGCAATTGTCTTTTAACACTTACGTTTACTATGCCAACTTTGCATAGAACAAGTTCTAGAAATGCAGTCTCTTATTGAAAATAACTTATTGATATATATTAATTCCTGATTCTTGTGGAAAGTAATGCTCATGTACCAAATTTTTTTTTAAAAAAAGGAGAATGCCAATTATTATAGGAATTGTCTAGTCAACACTAAAATAAGCTGACTAATATGTAGGTTCTAATTACTGTAGTCCGATGATTCAAAATGTTGCAGCAATAGCCACTAGCTGAGTAATGGAATTTAGTACAACAAGGAGTTCAGTTAAACTAATATACAAAGTCACAGATAAACTCAGCAATCRAATTGTGTCAATTAAATAAGCTAATACTTTGTGTTTAGGAGAGATGCCTGAATTGCAGTTTAAAGATAAGCAAATGTTTATCTTGAATATTCAACTACTGAAGAGAGATAGTTGCACTCTTATCTAGCCTTCATTTTTTTAAAAAAAAAAATAGCTCTTAAAATGTTAATTTACAAGAAGTTCTGTACTTTGGAAGCTTATAGTAAGAGAGAATGTCTCTGAATTAATGCTGATTATGAAACTCTCGGGGGGGGGGGGTTAGGGAAGGAGATAGTGTTAAGATAAAAGCAAATATTGTTGGAAACAAATGATAGTGACCTTAAAGCATTTAAGTGGTTTAGTGACTAGTGTCCTTAAAGCATTTTTAGGTAAAAGCTATGTGGAAGAAGTGGTGGGTATATAGTGCTATGATCCATGTAGTAAAGTCTGGAGCAGGGCTACTTCTTGTCACTTCTAAGTGCTGAGATTTTTTTAATTCTATTTTTGTTCCTAGATATTTCTCCACAAAGATCCACTAGTTTTTTAGTCATCACTGCACATTTCAAAATCTTTTGTGTTCTGTAGCTGATGTCTCCTACGGCTCTGGTGCCTTACAGAAGGGAGGGCATCCGCTCTTCTGGGGCTCTTTGGCTGGAGTCCTTAGCTGCTTGAGTCCTTAACCCTCTGTTCCTCTGTGAATAACTCAGGGCTGCCTGCTGCTACTCTGGATGTAATTTTGGACTAGCCAAACAGTAAATAAGCACTGAGACTGTTGTCTTCAGCCCTACTGAACTAGTGTAGTGCTTATCCTAAAACTCTTCTGTTTGTTGTTGGGATTTTTGTTTGAGCCACATAGAACTGAACCATGATAAGCTGTTTTCCAAAGGAGCCTGTCTGCTTTCAGGATAATTTGAAACTTGGAGTAGCTGGGAAGTGGAGGGTAAATGTAGAAGATGGTGACTTGTGAAAGACTCTGGAAAATGAATGCCTGTTAGGCTGTGTCCTTGTTACATGGTGGCTGAGCAAGCATCTGACAGTCTCGGTTAATCCTCGTGTTTATTCCATCCCTGCCCTTTTTCCTTCCACCCACGGATGAGCTGCCTGACTTCAGCTGAAAGCATCACTGTGCTTCACTGAGGAGTATGTGCAGGAAGCACTAATGTGGTGTGGGGTGAGGGGAGTTCCTGCTTAACACTTTTTATAATGGAGAAAAACCTTTCTACTTTCCTAATAGAAAATTTGAAAGTAAGAAGAGGAAATGTGGAAAGGAATCAGTTTATAGTTACAATGCTGAATGCAAGGCTTCAACAGCAGCACTATAACTGATGTTAACTTGCCCTGTTTTATTTTGGCAAATACCTRACTCTGTCTTTCTCTCTGGTACTGGGAAGGCGTTTTATGAAGATCTGTATTYTTGAGGGAAATAGCAAAAAATTGTGACTAGATAAGCTCAATTTGGGAATCAACTATTTTGGTTAAATCTTAGTATACTATGCTAATCAGATTAGGATTCATCTCAAACTGTCCTTCAGCTGTATGAATTCTTGTCTGTGTGTGCATGTGTGATAGATGCCAGTAGTTCAGGAGCTTCTTCTCAATACAAGAATAGGTTATTTTTTTGCATTGTGGGCTTATTTAGGATTTTGTCCAGTGTTTCAGAATACTTATCTTAAATATTTGAGGATCTAATAGGTATAATGGGAAATTTCACATTCTTACAGCTACTACCTGAAATTCTTATGTATAATCACTGAAATACATTCTCTGTTGCAGTGTATACTGCTGGACTAATTTTACTGAGTACTTTTTAAACTTTAAGAATGAAAAACCTACCTGTTCCTTTATTTTCATTTCCATTGGAGAGGAGGAACCAGAAAAAAARATGTTACAGAAGTCCTTTTTATCCCCAGTTGTGTTGTTTTGCCATGGTGTTTTCAGAGCAGTTTGGTGCCCTTGGGGTCAGCACGACTGGAACAACCACCTCCTTGCTGGAAAGCCAAGCAGAAGGACAGTATCTGCTTCCCTGAAGCAGCCACAGTTGTGTGCAGGGTGCCAAGAAACTGGCAAACTGAGCATGACTGGAGTAACTGTGTATGAAACTGATATCAGAGTGAATGATTTTTTTTTTTCATAGTGCCTTTAGAATTGCTAGCTGCTGTCTCGTCTCCATCTGGTTAATACTCGAGAATATGGATTTTACCAAGTAGTTTTCCCATTCTGCTTCTGGGATTTTAATCTTCTGCACCTTGACTTCTTTGTGAATTCTGATCATTGACCTTTCTCTCTTATTTAATTGCTCTTAGTGGGCACTTTAGGTGCAATGCCAATGTTTATCTTAAGCACTTTAATTTCTACTTTTAATCTGCTAAGCTTTCAGTTTCTGGACTAGCTTTTACTACTTGCTATCCCTTCAGCAAGAGTGCTTCAAGATGCTGTTCACTTTCTCACCTCTTCCATATCTATGAATATGAGTGCAGTCAAAATGTATAATCTTGTAGAAGGGTGTGTATAGTCTTCTAGATCGTGATTTGAATGGAATGTTTCATGTTTAAAGTGATCTTCAGGTAGAGGTGGTGCACCCTGCATACTTGCAGTATGGTCGTGAGTTCAGCATTTTGCCTGGTTGTGTTTGAGACCACAGGACTTGCCATACTGAAGAGTAGTGTAAAAGGATAGTCACAAAGTCTGGCTAGTCTTGTAGGGCAAAACTATGTAAGCCCTTTACAGGAGAGGGTCCTAACTTCTTATTTTCTGTAGCAGACTCTTTCCCTCAATAATTTTTAAAGCCTCAATAATTTTTAAAGTTAGTCATTAACAATACTATGTTACCACAGCTCTTGGATGATGTGGACAGAGCAAAGGCTTGTGCTCTAGTCTTTCTGGCACGTGTATCAACTTTTAAAGCTTGTTAGAAGATATTTTACAGTATTATATGTTCAGTTTAATTAGGAGAATGTGCAAGTGTCCTGAAAGTAATGCGCTCATGCTGCAGAATGAGGCTCACTTGGAAGCTAAGTGCTTTCAGCCTTTTCACTGCAGGCTTTTTAATAGAAATTCTTTGTCCTTTGATTTTCTTTTTTGTAAAAATTTGCTGGCCTTTCAYAGTTATTCTTCTACGGTATTACTTTTCTACGTAGATTTTTGGCTTGCGTTGGCATATATGTCAGTTCCTCGCTCTAGTGCCATCTGTTTCTTACAGACATCGTCTTCTGCTCCTTCAGATAAGATCTGAAACAGATCCTTGTCTGCTCTGACTCTGCTAAAAACAGCTTGTCTCTAGCTTTCTCATGGTATTGGTAACAACTTGGCTTTTCTCTTCTGCACACTTTAACCAGTCTCCATGACATCAAGTGTATTTATTTTTAACACAGTTAATGTTACCGTGATTGTATTTGAAGACCCCTCATTTCACCATGCATTAGCATGCYAAGGAGTGCTTGTTCAGCTTCTGGACCTACTCACGCTGGTCTGAAACAAGTAAGCTTGAAACAAGCCCAAATGCATATAGTGTCTGACCACTGTATTGCAGTTGCTGACTTTAGGAGAGTAKAAAATGACAAGCTCAGCATAAATCTGGGCATAGTATATGTACAGAGTTGATGTATTACTTGCCTGTATGTAGGTAGCTCTTTGAGAGAACCTGTCTTTCATCAGTTCTGTACTTTTTATGTTCTAGATGAATGATCTGTCCTCTTAACTTGATTTCAGGCTTTACAAAAATGTACTTSCTGGTATTTCACGTTCGAGTAAAACTTTATATTGAGTTGAGAAGCTGTCCCAAAGCATTTAGATAATATGCAGCCAATCTGTGGGATTCTCTGCCATTCACTCTTGGTAGTATTTTATTAAGACTCAGAAAGATGAAATTATTGATAATCTGCTAATGCGTAAAGGGGGGATGCAGATATTCATAGCTTAGGGCAGAACCTGACAACAAGCTGTTCAGTTTTAGAAAGAAACTTTGCCATCATTGATTACTTAATCTTTTCAATCTCTGGTGCTTCCTTCTCAGGCTGAAGTTAGTACTGCATGCTGATAAAGGAATACTAGACTAGAGAGCAGTGCTGTGCTCCATTATGACAACTTGTATTTCTTGCTATTAAAGTGAACATTTTTTTAAATCCTGCACTAAAGACTCTTAATCTGATCTAATGATTTTTCCAAACAAAAGCCAGATGTCGTGCAGGGGTGTGTATGTGTATGAAGTCTAGTTCTAGAATTCAAAAATATTAAAAACATGTTGATTTTCCTCTCAACAGGCTTTTTTCCCCTTCTCTTTTCTTGCTTGTATGGTGGTATGTGTAGTCAAAGTATTTGATAGTATGTTGTGCAAAAAGAGTAGCAGAAATCTGGTGTGTATGGTGTGCTGAGAGAGTCTGCACTTAGTTCCAGTTTCCAAGATAGTAGTAATTTCCAAAAGATAAATATTAAGCAGTAGTATTTCTATGTATTTGCACATATAATGGTGCAAGATGTGTGAAGCTTAACAAATTGTAATTTCAAGATACTTAAAATTCAACAGCATGATAAACTATAAAAGTCCTGCTGAGAGTTATACATTAAAAAAAAAAAAAAAATTACAAGTATGAGATTTTAACAAACAAATCATGATGTGAATACTTCATACCCAAGTAGGACAGAAAGTTGTAGTTTCTGAAGTGCATCGGTAAGGTTGCTTAAATGTTATTTGTGCTTCGCTGCTGTGGAGACTGCAGTACCCTTCGAAGCCTCAAATCTTACATCAGCTCTTACTGAACCAGCCTTAATGCGACATTCTTCAAAGTGGTTTTCCTGTCAAAGTAAAACTATTAACTACCTTAACTGAAGTCGYTCTACAGAATTATGCTGGGCATTTCATGAAAGACATGAAAAACAGGTCTTCCACRAAAAGCATGGTGTCCATGCTTTGGAAAGGCTTAGCGTGCAGCTGTGACCTGAGCAAGGACGACTAACACTYGAAAGGAACAGTCAGGCCTCTAACATACCCCTGTACTGGCTTCGGCTTGTGCTCCTTCCCTGAACTGTGAGGCCCTCCTAGGCTAGGACTGCTGCTGAAATTCAGAGTTTTGCCAGCAGCTTTGTGATTGTTTTTAGAAGTAGACATGATTATGATTTAGCCATCAGGAATGTAGGCTTCTAAACCATCATACAAACTGTGTGTACTTGGTTTATTTGTGTTTCTCTGGTACATTGCATGTGTCTGGAAAAGTCTGCAGTTAGTTTGCATCTCAGCAGATTTCCGTTGCGAGTACTCGGATTCCTTATCACCTTCTCTTTTTCTTGCCAAGTTCCCTTCAGGTTTTGGTCTTTCCGGGCTGGTCAACCTTAAGCAGCTTATTACACCTTGATGTGTTTCTTGCTTTGGTTTTCAGACCCTTAATTCCTGCCACTAGTTAAATTTATTTTTATAATTACTGGTAGCTAATTAGAAACTCATTGTTTTGACTTGATGGTCTCCTTTTTGGACAAGCTTACATACTTCAGAGCTGTTAATTTTTTTTCTCCATGTAAGGGACTGACATCTTTGTCAAATACAGGAAAAATGAAATGACCGTATGCAATAAAAACATTAGGGGTGTAAACCTGAGTTCATAAAATGGAAGTAGAGTCTTAAGACCACATTTTCTATAATGTTGGACAGGCAAAATAGATTGTGGATAAGTGGGGATTTTTTATTATAAAGGTATATAAACAAGAATAGTATGCATATATACATTAATCCGTTGTACCTTAGTGATTTGTGCTTATATCATTCATTCAGAGCTGCTGTTACTGGTAATTATGGTAGAGACTTGAGAGATTCTAGAAATAGTTGTGTTGTCGGGAGTAGATGGTTATGTTTATAGCTCAGAATAAATCACAGGAACCAGATTATAGTTCTTAAACTCTGCCAGTTTAGGGTTGTTTTTTTTTTTTTTTTTTTTTTTTTTTTTTTTTTTTTTTTTTTTTTAAGAAAAAGAGTAACTTAAAATACGTTTGCTAAAGTCTAATCTGAAACAACCTTTTTGTGCCCAAAGAAATTAATTATTCACCAGTCTAATTTTTGTAATGGTGAAAAATCACCAAAGCATGCAAATAGATGGCAAATGATAATCTGGGGGTAGATGGGGGCTATTTATTTACTTCTCTTGCCTTACGTCCAGCATGGCACACCGCAGTTCTGGGTGTCTATCAGAGGCGTGACATCTCTGGAATTCTTTCTGCGAGTTGACTTGCCTGCTCATCTAATGTCATTCTGTATATCATTAGGTGCCTATAGGTATGTTTACTAATTATAGATTTGTGTAGATATGTTTAATAGCTATTTTGGAAAGTTCCTATTTCTTTAATTTGACCAAATCTGGCACAGCATTTGTCTGGTCTTGTTTGGCTTTTTCCTTGGCATACTTGTTTAGCATCGGGAATGGCTGGTTTAAAAAAAACCAAAAAAAACCAAAAAAAACCAAAAAAAAAAACATGGCAGGCTAGCAGGCTATACACAATATGAAAAGGAGTATTTTTATTTCTTTAAATACTGTTTTTTCAGAAAGCACACACATTATAATTTCTCAAAATTCTGAGATTTTTTTCAGTATAAGGAAAAGCTTTCACATCTACTTAGTGGCAGAAATATTCTATTTCTCACATTGTATAAGCACTAAGCTTTGCTGATTAATTTCATTTTTAATTCCTAGGCAGCAGTACATAAATGAGACTAGATATTTCAGGAGACTAAAAATGCTTGCAGAAGCAGGGCTTTCAGACTTCCAGTGTTACAAGAGAAGCAGGTGGGTGAGATGGGATGAGATGGGTAGGTGAGATGAAGATCTCAACAGACTTTTTTTTCAATCCTTAATTAATTCTTGTCTAGCATCTTATGAACTTGGCAAATGTTACACTGATTAGTTAAAAGACAGTGCATATGTTATTTTTCCACRAGTACTAAGCATTTGTCTTTCACTTTTCTTTAGGCTGGGGAGAGGCTCTGAATAATTTGTTTAGTAATGGTGTGCTGGAATGACTAAAAGCTAGTTAGTCAGCTCCTTGGTAAAATGAAGGACAAGTGTCAGAGGTAAGATTCTGTCAAGAAAATGGACACATACAGCTATGATAAACTGTATATTAAGAAGTGGCTTTTCATGAATATCTTTATGGCTGGAGCATCATTGCCTGACTACATATTGATAGATTGTCCGCTTCTATGACCCCCCTCCTCCCAAACAATTAAATGATTGCAAAGGACAGCAGGAACTGGTTAGAAATAAAGGAAGTTTGGACTAGTCTGAGGTCTTCTGCAAAGCTGGAGCATTGTCTGATATGGCTGTTCTGAGAATGAACAAACTTAGTGTCTTGGTTTTGCTTGTTTGCTCTTGTTTTTTTGAATATTAGAGCATTGTTGGATGGTTAGCAATTGTCCGCTGTATTTGTTTTAAGCTATGCTTTTGGTTGGTTGCCGTGTATGGTTAAACAAGGCATAAAACATGTCTAGCTTTCTGTTGATGTTCTGCTTGAGTTGCAGGTACCTGGTTCCTCAAAGGGTTGTGTGGTGTTGCTGCGTTAGTCGTTTTGACAATGTCAGCTGGGTATTTGTTTCTAGCCTACTTAGTTTTGGGTGATACCAAAAGGACAGAAAAGGAAGAATGATATTTTCTGCTACACCGCTCTTCCAGGTTTTATTTGTATTTCACTGCCAAGTACAGCCCTCAAGGCAACAGTGTAAGAAGTATCCCAGTTCTGCTACAGGCTATGCTAGACATGCATTTCTCTTTCACTTTTTCTTTTGCTCTCCTTTCTTTCTACTTTTTCCTTCTCCAATTTGCACAGGGGAATTAATCATAATATTCCATTAGGTTTTGTGCTGTTAATATTTCTTTAAACAGAAGCAGTCATATTTGGTGTCTGCTACTAGCAAGATGAACTTAGTTTCTGTAATAAACTTGGCAGTCTGTGTTATAATTGCAGAAACCTATGATGGAGTGTCTGTCTGTCCTTCGTGTCCAAATTGTGCTTGTGTTTTTCATTATGCCTTGTCCTCTTGACAGAAATTTGAGGTTGAATTTACAGTCTGACCCAAAGCAAGTCTGATTAAAGTTATTGTCAATGTCCGTTTTCCTTGAAGAGATCACAAGCTTATTCCACAAAACATAGATGTGAAGTGAAAGTAATGAGGCTGGGGTGTGTATATAATAAAAGGAATGAATGCTGTATAAAGTAAATGTAGCATTCAGTAGCCAGTGGTGAGTCATTCTCATGTGCTTTATTGTGGAGAATGGTAAAAAAAAGCTACAAATTTGGACTTGAGGCCAGAAATAACAGAATTGTACAATGGCTCATATAAACTAAAAATTTGAAAGTATTAATTTTAATGCTTACTGAAAATATAACTTGCTTTTTTTCTGTATTTACTCAAAAATAGCATGGTGGTAAATCTTATCTAGATTGATTACATCTGTCTCTTCTGAAACAAATTCTATGATGTCTGCCTCTCAACAAATACCCATGTTGAAAGTAGCTTCTGAGCTCTTCTCTGATGATGCAAAGTTTAAAATTAACATTCAAAAAACCCTAAAAAAACAGGATGGGGGTGAGTTAAGAGGCTTTATTAAAATGCTAGTTTGGACTATTGGACATTGGTGTGAAATGGAGACAGCCACCAAATGTTTTGCTTCAGAAATTCATGTTAATCTTGCAGTATGTGTGGCTAGTAGTTATTGAAATTAATCACTTGAACTAGCATTATAGAATTTTGACTTGGTTGGCTTACTACTAAATTTTACTACAATATTACTGTAGTAATTTAGTGATTACTACTTTATATTAGTATTATGTTACTATACTATGCAGATCTTTGCAGGCAATGCATTACTGAAAACATAACCAAGTAAAAGGCTCAGTTCACTCCCTAACAGAATACTAGCTTTGACCTTGAGCTGTTCTTGCATTTCTTCTTTGCATTGCCGTTAGAGATCATGCCACCTAATCATTAACACTATATAAATTTTATATGTTCATGACTCAGTATTCAACACTGCTAGAATTAGTTTTAACTTTTACAGTATTTGAATTTAAAAATATTTAAAGAATTTTTTTTGTATTTTATTTTAAAAACTTAAAGGCCACTAAACTAAGTGTAAGGCACTTGTACATCAGCTCAGCATTTGAAAATATACAACTTCACTTAAAAATGGAAAAAAGTCTGGAGAAACCTAAGAGTTGCAAGTATGGAAAACTAACTTACACCAGAACAGTGTCTAGAAAATATGTCCCTCAAGGCTTGGTGCAGAAATGGAGCTAGAGAGCAGAAGTATTGTAGATTGGATTATGTGGATACTATAGAGCTGAAGGAAAAGAACAGATTATATGTGAATGTCAGATCACTTGCTCTTTAAGTAGCATTCCTTTTTAAAACTGTGGATTTTTCCTTTTAGTAGTAAGTATTAAGATATATGTGTTTTTAATGAAATCATGTTCTATATATGGTGAAATTATATTTAAGGATGTGAATTTTTTTGTTCAGGGCTTGGTGTATGAAGTCTTGACAGACTGTCTATTCCAGAACTGTAACCTCTTAACTAAGATGGTACACAGTGCTGGTGAACCATGAAAACCATGGCTTAAGTTCAGCTGTGACATTTTAGGGTCCCGTCCCATCCCCCCCGCCAGCTAAGGGGCTGTCTGTTTGAATGAATTCCAAAGACAGATGCTGTACCAGTGCTGAGGTTGAGTGTTATAACCTGTTTCCCCACTATCTGGCACCATAGCTATTAAAGATATGTCATTTTTTTTAAACAAAACAAAAAAACCTACATTTGAGTAGTTTCCACACAATGCAAGTTATCTGGCATCCTTCCTCAATGTAAGAGGAAATAGTACACCTTACGTGGCATGCTATCAGGGTACCACAATCTGCAGTAGGAAAAGGTGACAAGCAAGCTGAAATCTTAGAATGTGTTGGCATTTAAAAATAAATCCGCACAGTGCTTGCTATATTATGGCACTGTGGGGCTAATTGTTCACTGAGTGCTTGTTTTCAAAGCCCTACATGCCAAGTGCTTAAATTGCTAGTCAGGAAACAAACATAAAAGGGGAGAAGGTTGTCTGCATGTGCAGCATGTGCTTTTTCTTTTTTTGGAAACTTCTTAATTATTTCTTCTTGTTTTGTTCTGTGCTGTCTGTAGCTTCAAGGCAAGATGAAAAATCAGGTTATATCAAACTCTGCTTCCAAAGAAGCATTTGTGCTGTCGGTCTGTTTCAGGACTTAATCCCAGGGAAGGAAATGGGTACAGCAGAGAAATAGCAAGCTCTTGTCTGAACAAGTCCTACTGAATAGAAGTGCTTCACTGTCCAGCATGATATCTCTTTAAACTGTTTTCTGCACTGTGGAATGAAAACATCTGAATTCCTTCACAATTTTATGTTAAACTAATGTATTAAGAAGAAATGCTTTATCTTTTTACATTAACGTTATCAAGGTAGCACTGTATCTTACTGTGAAGCTGAGAATTCGCCCCCTTGATAGAACATTGCTTGCACTTATACGTAAAGATTTARCAACATGTACTGCAATGTGGGAGACCTGGTGAGTGAATTTTCTYGAGGAAAGGCACTAAAATATGATGGACAGGGTATTGTTAAATCTAATGGCCGGGTACAACTGCAAAGCCGTGAGCTGCTTAAGCTATTCAGCTGCAATGAGTTATGTGTAAAACTCCATGGATAAGCTGGCTTTCTGTGGGGMTCTGCATGAAATATATTGCTCTGAAGCACTTGGTGAGACCAATTATTAGGAGTTTACTTTGAACCTACAATGCTTCTTCCTTCCTTAATAAGGTCTTTCACCTAGTGTTTATACACCACTGCAATTGTAGGTTTAAAGCTGAAGTTTTTACTTAATTGCCACTTGAGAATACTTAAGTGTGTGTTTGGACAGTTCATCTAAGCATACGCCAGGTGTGCTGTTAGATCTAACTGCTGAGAATTTTAAGACCTTGTTAGAAACTAGTTTCAGTTAAAATGTATTCAGTGGCACCAAGCAAATACTGTGTTGCTATGTTAAAAAAAAAAAAAAGTTAACAATGATGAAGATTGGTAAGGAGCCCTGCTAGCRTATCATGACCGAGTAATTAACACTTGCTCAAGGTTTTGAAAACAGTGGTGAAAAATGTTGAAAGGTTGCAAAATAATCATGTAGCCTCTGCCATTGGTTGTATCTCTTTAGGAAACAGCAGAAAAAGTATTTAACCAGCCAGAGGAAACCRTATTTTGAGACTTTAAAATATATTTAAAGAGCTCTTCAGTCTTGCTTAAGTAAATAATATTTCAGAAGGATTAAAATGCATTCCCTTCACCACACCCCTTTAGACTGGATGGTCTCTAAAGACGTGAGGGGAAAGTATGATAACCAGAAGTTTGAAGTTTTCAAATGAAAAACTAATAACTAAGACAGTTTAGCCTACAATGAGGATTATTGATTTTAACTGTATGATGTTACCTGCTTTACAACTAAACTGGCATCTTTGTGAACCAACATTGAGTGTCATAGGAGAGTGTAAGGTCCTGGATAATGTGCCTTCATGAAAGCATATTCTCTGCAGCAATTACTTCTATGTTGTTAGATTTAAAAAGAAAAATTAGCCCTTTAGACTTTACAAAGACAAGGATTGTGTTTGTATTTTGTTTTTCTTGCTAAAGCATATGCTTGATCTCACTGTATCTGGCCAATTTGTATCCATTTGGGAGATTTACCATAATCTCTATGTCATTATCTTCTCTCCATGGTTAACTAGAGCAGGGAATGGGGGCAGTTTAAATTACCCTTCTTGGAAAAATAGGTGCATTGCCTGTTCTGATCCTCTGCTAGGACTAGAGTGGGATAAAGGGTAGGAGGGTGAAAGTAAGTCTTAAATTGCTTTAATGTGYCTTTATGGAGATGGAATGAGTAAAKCACATAAGCTTGGAAAACAGCCATCTCTTATTAATTACAACTTCCTCTGTATGTAAGGTGGTAAAAACTAAATGTATCAGAACAAAATAAATGGTCAGTAAAAATGCATTTATAGCAGCATCTGCTTGCACAATTCAGTTTCTCATACTAACATATCACATGTCCCCAGAGTTGCAAGTGCTTAAAGTGCGTGTGCAGAGTGTTCACTCCAAACTTCATGTTGTTTCTACAAGGAAATGTGTGAACTAAMATAGCTGGCTGGTTTTACAGTTAAAAAAAAAAGAAAGAAAAAAAAAGAAAGAAAAACTAATGAACTTAATTATATTAGCATACCTTTTGTGCAGAATTGTAAGCTGAAAAGTAGAAAAAACTTTGGAACTTCAAAGCTCAAGAAAAGATTTTTAAGGACTCTGTATAAACTTTCAATAGCTATCATAACATTTCATAATATGCAGTTTCCTTGGTTTTAAAACTAATTTTATGTTTTTCTCTTTTTAAAAACAGGTGAATCAAGGGTGGTGTTCCCAGAATATATTTGCTTTTTCTTCCAAATAGAAGATAGATGTGTTAAAAGCTGGCAAAGTAATTCTGGTAAGAATCTTCCTGTTACTACTATGAAAAATATTTTTACATGTACAAACATTCAGTCGTGCCACTAAAAGGAGTTTTGTGTRTCATTGGTGTTAATGAACTTATTCCCTCATCCCCAGATTAAAATGTTATAGTTATTGCAYAGTGCCAAAGATGATTTTACTCGTATTTCATGTGTGAGTTTTGATCTCCAGAGCTGCCTTTCCTATGAATAGTTCCGTCAGCTCTAGAACTGAAACTGTGAACCTCAAAGAAGACTTCTAGTTAAGCTTTTAAGCTGTATAGTAGATTTAAAGAGCATAAGTAGTGTTACTGAACTGTTAGCTTGAGAGTTTTAAACTGAAATGTCATTCACTTAGAAATGYAATGGACAGCTTTATCCTAGCTCAGGGTTTATGAACAGTTTTTCCTTCTAAGCCCACMTACTACTTTTCTAGTCACTTTTTCCCCCCAATTTATTCTAACTCTTTTATTGCACTTTGTTGAAGCTCCTTCTCCTTAATCTTTTCCTTGTGATACTTAGCTGTGGGAAGACTTCTTGCTCAAAAAAATTTACTTTTTCTTCTCAATCTACTGCTTTCACACTGATAGCACAGTAAGTGGCAACTTTGTTTCCAAACAGCATTTGTATTTTTGCACTGAATGTAACTTACAAGCAGAATGTTTTTCATTTAAAGTGATACTCTGTTATGATTGTGCATATTAATACTTTTGTGTTTATGCTGAAATTGCTGAAGAACAAAAAAAGACATGGAATAGTTTTTGTACAATGAGACTGTATTTATCTGAATTTTTCTAGTCTTCTTGTTTGCAGATATATGAAGAGCACTTTTGRTCTAATGATTGTATATAGATGTCTTCTGATCCAGCAGTATTAATCCACCGACTTTTAAGTTATCTCTAACACATTTCGTTCTTTCCTCTCTGAGGTTTTCAAGATTTTCCTTAAGCTGCTCATACAAGAGGAAAAACAAAGTAGCTAAAGACAGTGCTGTATTCATTTAAGGGGTTTTATGTATATTAAATATTATTCCTATAGTTGGCATCACTGAGCTGAAGTTTGAAGCTCACATGTAGGTTACAAAGTAAAGCTGAAATTATAGCTGAAATTGTCATTTAACTTCCATTTATGCAGTAGAAAGGAACATTGTGTCATCTGCTTTCACCTGATAGCTGGTGACCCCAAATGCTCATTTTATAGACCTATTAGCTTAAAGTTTCACTGAAAACAGTAAAACCKCAAACCTCAGCCTTTTCTTTCCCCCTGCCCTCACTCCACACCAGGATATTCATCCTTCAGTCCTACAAAAACTCTCCAAGCTTTGGAGGAGGAGAGAAGGGGAAGAAACACTTTCCCTTCCCACCTCCAAGCTTCAAGTATTTTCCATAAGGAAGGAAATTTCTGATGGATTTCAATTCTGTGTTTTTGCTTTATTTAGCTCAGACATGAGCAGTCGCAGTAACTCACTGGCACGGGAATTCTTGACGGATGTTAACAGGCTGTGCAATGCTGTGGTCCAGAGGGCAGAGGCCAAGGAAGATGAAGAAGAAGAAACTCATATGGCAGCACTGGGACAATACCTGGTTCAAGGCCGTGGGTTTATTTTGCTTACCACACTGAATTCTATTRTTGATCAGGTAATAGGTTTTTCCCTGCCAGTTATTTTTTGTATTGAGCTTTGATTGCATTGAAGGGATTTGTCTAGCTTGTGTGCTTTTTGGTACTCCTTTGCTTGTTTGAGTTTTTTGGTAGAGACCATGTGTGAGAAAGCTAATTGTGAGTACTAGAAACTTGGAAGTTCCTTCACCAAGAACAGGAAAACAAAAAATAGCTAATKATATACCTGTTTGCCAGCTGAAATTTATGGCTGCTAAACTGTTGACTAGTTAAGCTACGTGGGAGGTTTTGGGCAGCAGCTGGGTGGGAGGGAGGCAGTAAGATGGAACTTGCAGAAGGAATGAGTGTTTACTGAACCTGCAATATAAACTGGCAGTTTTTACTTTGGGAAGATCCGTCCTTCTGATTTATAGCAATTAAATAAGACTAAAATACACACTTTCCTATTTTGATATAGACCATGAAGTATATTTTTACTGTGTATCAAATAGCAGCTTTTGAATGAAAGAGAGTAAATATTTCTTAACCTCAGCTCCTGGAAGTACCTTTCAAGTGAGGAGGAGTCAGTCCATTTGTATTACTTAACATATTTAACTCTTTTGTGCTCTCCTTTTTTTTTTCCTTAAGATAAGTGGAGAAAAAAATCTTGATTAATAAGACAAATTATTCAAGAAAGTGGAAAGATTCTGTATAGCCCTTTAAGCACCTAAATATGCCTTATGACCAACAGTCTGGCATGCTGTTCTTTAAAGCATCTTGGTATTTCTCACTCTTCTGTATTCTGCCCTATTCTGTTCACCCCCAAGAAGGGGTGGAGGTGGTGTATTTTGAAAGTGTACTGCTGAAATAAGAAAAATTAGTATGTTGCTCTTTCCTGTTTCAGCATTGTGTTTTGAATGCTGTATTGCTTATTCTCACTTCTAACCAATTTCTGTCTTGCTGAAAAGACTTTCTGTAGCAAAAGTGAGTTGCCAGGAATGACTTTGAAAAATTACTTCTCAGGTCTGACTGTACTATATCAGTAACTGGAATTACATTTTTTAAAAGTCTAAAATTATGTTGATAGTGTGTAATTAAAAAAAAAATTCACTGTGTTTAGATGGATTTCCTGTGTAGTAATAAATCTGTAATTGTGACTAATACTGTGTTTAGTACTTCTTACATCTTGTATTTTGAAGTATTAACTGATTAATTCAGCAGCTGGAAAATTCAGAAGATAGTCTCTTGAAGTTATAAAAGGGTATCTAACGCAGCTTTCAGCAAAACAGTTTTTAGGCAGATGGATGTAATTCTGAGGGCAGTTTCTTCTTGGCTATTGTGTAAATGGATCACTGTTATCCGAGTTTTCCTGTTTACATTTTTATTACAGGATAGAGTTAATGTTAAAAGGATATTTTCAATCCTTCTTTCCTAATTACCAGACATCTAGAACTTTATACTTCAGTGACTGCATTATGTCAAGAAAAGGTTCTAAAATTGACTAAATATAAACTAGTTTAGATGTGTAAAACATAGCAAGAAACACAAATATAAACTTGGAAAAGCTGATCTAATAATCAAAGGAACTATTAATCTGTWGTGGGGAAACTGAGGCATATAATGCATTCTTTCTTGTTCAGTCTTTGGAACTGGTGGACTTGGACTTAGTGTATTTGTCTTATTCAAAAGTTGAAAGGGAAAACAAACTTTCCTGTTGTATGAGATAACAGTTAACTTATCAGTGTTGAAGTGACCATTAAACCAAACTGGGTGAATAAGCTGGCATGAAGAAATTTATTTCTGTGTATGCTGCTTTGCCATCCATAACCACAATTTTACTGACTCCATTAGTTCAGTGTTTTAACATTTTCTTTAAAACTTTAGCAAGAAAATTGTTGTAATGATCTATGGTTCAATATTTGTAAATAAATCATGTCTGACTTAGAGTCCTAACATAGCTTGTGAAATTAATATTAGGCTTTTCACTTTTATCCAACCACTTCACAGTTGCAAATGCATTTTTATAGACTCTGTTGATCTTATCTTTGTAGATAAGAGTGTATGTAAACACTTAAGGCACTCTTGTATTCTCTTTCAAGTATAAGCAGGCTGAGCAAGCTTCTTACCAAAATATTCTAGCTTAAAGTTTATCTTTACATATCTTATTTTCATTACTACCTTGAATTTTGGGGGAAGGATATTGCTTCAGCTGCATATCGCTGAATGATGCTAACTGTCAAAAAGCTCAAGTCAGCTTTCTGTCTGTGTCAAAGGTAGTAGATTTTTTTATATATATTTGGATCTACAGTGGTGCTTAGCATCCAATAAAGGAGCTGTATTTGAATTCTCTGCCTTCTACTGTTTGCCTTTGCATTAAAGTTCTGAGTAAGTTTTTTGAATATTGATAAGACCGAGGGTTTTTAGTGCTATTTTTGTGTTTTTATTTGGTGAGTCATCTTCCTGCTTTCTGTAAAAATTCAGCTTTCCACTCTGAGATGATGCTGGTATCAATTGAATGTAGACTTTGATTTATTTAAAGGCATCATTTTGGAGATAGTAGAAAATTTCACAAAGTTCTTAAACTACAAACACATCAAACTTTTCTTGGGCTTCATTCTGTCTTTGCTTAAGTGAACAGAAGTTTTTTTTTTTATTGTTTTTTTTTTTGGGGGGGTGGGTTTTGGGGGGTTAAAAGTTATCTCAATGAGAGAGTTTGAAGATCTGTGTATAGAAATAGTTGCAAAGGTATGATTAAATATTCCAGGTGCTTTCTGGTTGACTAATGATTATAGAATTCTTTGCAGTTAGGTCATTATTCCTGTGTGTAAGACAGCAGAAAGGCATAGGGAACTTAAAAATTAAGTTTTTAAAATAACCCTTATCTTTTTCTATAAATTATGGGATGTTGGGGAACAAATAACCTTCTGTTTCTAACATAGGAGCTGACRTGTCGGGAAGAACTTCTAACTCTCCTGCTGTCACTTCTACCACTGGTGTGGAAAATCCCTGTCAAAGAAGAAAAAGCAATAGGTATGTTTTATCTGTTGTGCTATTGAAGACCTAGGAAAAATAGTGTATTGTATTTCTACTATTACAGAGTAGAAGGCCATTGTGCTACATGTCCTCTTAACCTAGAATGCAGACACTGGATTCAAAACTAAGAATGTACGGTTTTAAAAATACCTATGTTCTGTCATCATACAAGGAAAGTCAAGGTTGTACAGAGAGGACAGAGGCTGTTGGTCAGTGTGAAAGAGAATGGTCACAACATCACAACGTACCATGTACCTGGACTACTTGGTGGAGAGTTTTTTATTTGGCTTTTCAGGTGGTACAGGAAAAGGGGATTTGAAAATATATGATACTTTTGCTAACATGAAACTCTTAATGGTGAGGGAGGAGAGCACAAAGGTGCTTAAAAAAAAAAATCTGAGTAACGCATGCTAGCGTTGTAGATTGATCAGCAATAGAGGAAGAAGAATTCTTTTTCTGAAATTAGAGAAATAGGGAGTAGAGAATAGGCTTAAATCAAACAATGGAGAGAGTACTATGAAAGAAATGTAGTGATATCAAGGCTGTAGGCTCTGAAAATGGAGTAATACTGAATGATTATCAACAGTCAGACTATTTCTTAGAAAAACTGATGTATGTCAGCTAATTGAGGAATTACATGACAAGGGTTAAGCTCCCAATGGATCCACTTAAAGTGAGTTAGAGAAATGAAAGAGATGATAAAAACGAAGACATGAAAGATGATACAAAATTGTGTTGTGCAAGAACTGAAGCAGTAAATGAGTTTTTTCTGGTGCTCTCTTTTATTTATTAGAGAATAAAACAGAGGATGAAAAATTCAGATGATGAAACTCTCAGAGTTCCTAAAGATTAGCACCTGAAGCTGTCCCAGTGTTGTTTTCTTTGTTTTGTTTTAAAGTCCTTCAAATGTATTTATAGATTGACAGTTTTTAAAGATTGACAGTTCTTAAAGTGCAAGTTTCATAAAGTACTTTAACTACCCTGCTTGCTCAGTTGCATCTTCTCATACTACTGTAAGCATGATTGAATGAAAAACATTTCAGTCACCTTCTGAGAGGTTGACCCTTCCAGAATTAGTTTAAAATGATATTGTATAAACAGATTAAGATGTTTGCTTTTTGTACTTTGCTTAACATACACTTTTGTTTACTATGGATACCTATCTAGTAGTACTGATGCAGTAAACACAATGTACCTGGTTGTGCACTAAGAGTTCTGTTCTTTTGGACTGAACTTCTTTTTATGTACACTCCTACACCTGATAGTTTATTTAATAAAGTAGTTTTGATTGCTTTCCTCCTCCAAAGCAGATGATGATTCTTCCAGCATTATAGCCATGTCTCTGTGCTTGCACATGAAGCATCACTTCTTTCAAAATGTTTAATGGTTATATTTATAGAGTGAGCTCTTCTAATTTTGTTTTTGTATGAGGGACTGTTAATTGTCATATTTTCTAAATACCAAGCTTACTGAGTCGTAAATACTTGCGGTTGGTATGTACTAGATCTTATACTGCTCAGAGCATCCAGGTACAGTTCTGGCACTACTTAATGGTAATGAAATTTATCCAAGAATACATAACCTTCTTATTTCATGTTTTTGAAGTTGCAAATACTTAAATAGGAAGAATGATTTATGCATTATAATGCTACTAAATGTGACTTATATGCAGTGTTTTGTGTGTTTCTGTTGCAACAGATTTTAATCTACCCTTTTCAATTGACATATGCCTGACCAAAGAGAACACTTCAAGTTCTGTGAAATCTACTCAGGAAAAGCTAGGCTTAGATGGAAACAGTCACTCATCTCTTCAGGCTTCTGTAAAACTAAATCCTCGATCTCGAAAAAGTGGACGTGTTCACAAAACCACCCATCGTTACTCCGTGCGAGATGCAAGAAGATCTCAGCTGTCCACTTCAGATTCAGAAGGCAATTCTGATGATAAGGCTACTGTAATGATGAAACACAGACGGTCCCAGTTTCTGCAGCCTTTTGTAACGTATCCTCTTAGGGACAACTATCTTGCAGGTAGAAGTGATTGCCTACCAGCTGAAGCAGTATCAAATTCTAATCCTGATACCTCTAACCTGGAAAATTCCAGCCAAATTCTAGCACAGGAACTAAAATTGGAGACTTTGAATGAGCCAGCGATTGCTGAGAGCAACGTGGACAACTCTCCATTTGACTTATGCCATGTTTTACTGTCGCTTCTAGAAAAAGTGTGCAAATTTGATATTACTTTGAATCACAGTTCTGTTCTTACAGCTAGTGTGGTGCCCACGTTAACTGAATTCTTATCAGGATTTGGAGACTCTTGTAGTGTAGGTAGTAGTGCAGAAAATGAGGTGGTTTCTGCAGGATGGACAGATGAACCTGTGGCTCTGATCCAAAGGATGCTCTTCAGAACAGTGCTTCATCTTATGTCTTTAGATATTAGCAATACAGAAACAATGCCTGACAACTTAAGAAGAAATCTAACAGATTTACTTAAAGCAGCATTAAAAATAAGAATTTGTTTGGAAAAGCGACCTGATCTTCTTGTTCCAGGGCACAAAAGAACACTACAGCAGCAGGTTGAGGATGACTTTATATTTTCTAACTATCATCACACAGCCTTGCTTCTACCTGAGGTCCTAGAGGGAGTCTTGCAGATTTTGATCTGCTGCTTACAGAGAGCAGCTTCCAACCCGTTCTACTTTAGTCAAGCTATAGATCTGGTTCATGAGTTCATACAGCATGAGGGATTTAAGCTATTTGAAATAACAGTGCTTCAAATGGAATGGTTGTGTATGAAGAATGAGGGAGCAACTGGGGAAGCCTCAGAGCACTTGAAAGTCCTAATCAATAGCATTATGAAAATAATCAGCACTGTCAAAAAAGTAAAATCAGAGCAGCTTCATCAATCAATGTGTACAAGAAAGCGGCACAGACGATGTGAATACTCTCACTTCATGCACCACCACAGAGATCTCTCTGGGCTTTCTGTATCTGCTTTTAAAAACCAAGCTTCCAAAAACCCCTTTGAAACGGCTGATGGAGAAGTTCATTATCCTGACCGATGCTGTTGCATTGCTGTTTGTGCACACCAGTGTCTGCACTTGTTGCAACAAGTTTCTTTGAGCAGTACCTGTGTTCACATTCTCTCGGGTGTACATAATGTAGGAATATGCTGTTGTATGGATCCAAAGTCTGTGATTATACCATTGCTTCATGCTTCCAAGTTACCAATATTAAAAAACTTTCAACAGCACATACTGAACATCCTTAACAAGTTTATATTGGATCAGCTGGGTGGGGCTGAAGTTTCTCCAAAAATTATACAGGCATCATGCAATATATGTACTGTTGACAGTGATCAACTTGCTCAGCTGGAAGGTGCCTTGCAAGGCAACTCTAGCGATGCTGGTCTTGCATCTAGTCCCTCTTGCAGAGTTCAGGGGATTCTGCCTACTAGTGGATCTGAAGATATGCTGTTGAGATGGGATGCACTGGAAGCTTATCAGGGCCTTGTTTTTGAAGAAGACAAACTAGGTGGCATGCAGATTGCAAGCCATATATGCCACTTAATTCAAAAGGGAAATGCAGTGGTCCAATGGAAACTCTATAACTGTGTTTATAATCCAGTGCTTCAGAGAGGGGTTGAGCAAGCTTGCCATGTTCAACAACTAGGAATAACTACAGCTGATAAACACATGTGCAGCTACCATAGCCAGTGTTTGCCTTATGAAGTACTCCAGATTTATTTGCAGACACTTCCTGTGTTGCTTAAATCCAGGTTAGTTGATTTTCTGCTTATTAATGGAAAATATGCTAATTACTATATACAAAACCTTGTATATCTGTTACTGATTAGAACATAAATTTTATTTGCATTGTAGGCTGCACTTGGATATTGCAGGAGTATGAAAAAGATACTTGCCTGAATAACATAGGATTCAGTCCATAGGATTCAGATTTGCCAGTGTATTCATGAATCATAGCAAGGGATCTGTATTGACTTGTTGAAACCCATATCCCATCAAAATATATAGAAATGAATTAAATCTTTGATGTTACACACACTTTGCCTCTTAATTCCTCATGCCAAAGTGACTCAGGAACATTGAACAGATTCACATGTTGCTTTTCCGGGGGAATTAAACTATTTAATTTTCTGATCTGTTTCCCTTCTCCTGCTAGAATGGTCTTCATAGAAACCTAGTTTGAAATATAAGGTTACTTATTTGTAGTCCTGAACTAACTGTTTCCTGATTTACAAAATTCTATTCACGTAAGCATAGCTTTAAAAGCAAAAACAAACAAAACACATACTTTCAAGGCATGAAATAATTTTTTTCCTATTTATTGTGAATTTGGTGAAATAGTTCTTCAGTAGAATTGCTGACAGTTTTTTTTCAGAATATGAATGTTTGTTCTACCAGGAAAACTGGTATTTTCATTCAGTCCTGAAAAACTGAAGTGAATTTACTAGTTACTTGAAACTGTAAAGAATAGTAGTTCTTCATAAAAACTGGAATATCTAATGTGTTTTTTGCTCTTATCTTACCTAAATTATACCAGAAGCATTAATTTTGGGGAAAAAAAGAGCACTTAGTGGTCAAGAAGTAAGAAGTAAAGTTTAGATTCAAGAAGTTATTTACTACTGGCCTGAATATGGAAATACACCAGTCACTATATGGCTCAATTATAGTGAAAGCTGACTCTGCAGGAAAGTGATGGGAGAGTAGGAGAGGTGAATGTCTATGAGAAAACATGATACACCAAGAAGCAGTTTACAGATTAGCGGTAAGGATCTCTATGACCTAAATGTAGTGGATGGAGAGCAGAAAGAAAGGAAAACCATCCTTGGAAACAAGTATACCGAAGAGTGCTCTTTTAACATTGCAATTGTTATGCCAGAAAGCCTGCAAAAAGATGTGCTAAAGGTGTTTCATATAAAACTGCAGGGATCTTGTGTTCATGCAAATACAAAATAGGCCTAAAAAAATATTTTAAGACTTCAATTTTATTTGAGGAGGAGTCTCTACTTTCTGAAGTCATAAAACAGAGAAAACAAGATATTTACGATCTCCAATCTCTAATAAAAAGCAGGGGTGAGGTACCAATAAAGAGCAAGTATCAGTGTTAATTAAATATCTTCTGTGCTTTGAACATCATATATCTTTGTTCGGTATTTTAGAGGTTGATCAATATTCATCTCTTAACATTATTTCTTACAACAAATAAGCTACAATTTCTTTTCCAATACCAAGCRGGCAATATTTGCCTAGTATTCTAGAAAGTTGCAGACAAATTCCCCTCTCCATCTTACCTCACGTTACTGAGGTGGGATATTTACAGCAATTACTATAAATATGGTCTATTTTCCTTGGTGCTAGTCAAGTGTGTAGAACAGGGTTGTTCTTGGTTAAAATGTCTCCTCTAAACTGCACGAATTTATGGTTCGTTTATAAGGTAACTTCCTTATGCTTTCTCTTGCAGGGTAGTTAGAGACTCATTTTTGAGCTGTAATGGAGTAAACCAAATGATTGAATTAAATTACTTGGATGCTGTAAGAAGCCATTCTCTGAAAGTGTTAGAGACTTTGATACTCTGCCTTGGAGACCAGCAGAAAGACCAAGGAGTGGCAGAACTAGAAGGCTTGACCAGTGAAGAAAAGGAGGCTACATCTGACTTGTCTGCTTCTCATTGTAGCCAACATACAGTTTCAGAAGTTCCTCAAAGCCTGAGCAAGTTTTATGCTGGCCTCAAAGAGGCTTATCCAAAAAAGAAAAAGTTTGTGAGTCAAGACACTCATATCAACACAATAAACCTATTCCTCTGTGTTGCTTTTTTATGTGTAAGTAAAGAAGCAGATTGTGATCGGGATTCAGCTAATGACTCTGAAGACACTTCAGGATATGATAGTACAGCTAGTGAGCCATTAGGCCACAAATTACCATATCTGTCACTGGAAAGCCTTACTTTGCCTTCATTAGAATGCATTCGCAGGGCTGCAGATATTTGGTCGATGTGTCGTTGGATCTATTTGTGTAGTTCAGTTTTCCAGAGACAGTTCCACAGACTTGGAGGTTTTGAAGCATGCCATAGATTACTAATCCTGATTATTCAGAAACTTGCAAAGAACAAGGAAAAAGAGCAAGAAAAAAAGGAGAGAGTACTGAGTGAAAGCAGCAGAAGTTTGCATGGGAGCCTTCATGCTGAACCTCTCATCAAGGATGAGAGGTTTCACTTGGCTAAAAGCAAGGAGTTGACACTATCAGAACTCAACAGTTCTGACAAAAATCCTGCTGATGCAGAGCAGTTGGTGTCTGAATGTGACAGCTCTTTGAGTAGGGAAGACGCTTCAGTGACTCCCATCGCTAATCTTGAAGAGACAAAGCCTTCTGTAAGAGAAGAGGCTGAGTGGGCACTTCAGGGTATCAGGCTTCTGGAAGCTCTGCTGACAATCTGTCTGCACAGTGCGAGCGGTATGCAGAAGGCGGAAGTAGAGACGTTTCACCAGGTACTGTGTAATTTCTGCTTGCTTATCTCGCTCATATTTACGTACCATGTTATTTTAACAATGACTTAATTGAAAGTTCTTTTGGTGATGGAAAGGTAGTTTATGCTGCTCTTATGATACCATGTTTTCTGTGTGGTACTTGAGCTATAGAACTAGATGACTTGCTTAGTAGTAAGGGGTGGTCAGCAGGCATGAGGAATGGGGGTGGGTATGTGGAGAAACTGGCAATTGCTGCTTCTGAGGAGGCATCTTCCTGCTTGTCACCCTTTTTCTTGCTGTATCCAGCAAGATGCCTGTCAGGAGCACCCCTTTGCTTGTCCTCTAACGTGACTTGGTCCACCAGTTTTGAGTTGGTTCCCTGTTCAGGCAGGTTTCTTGCCTCTCTGGGATTGCAAGAGTATTCCAGAAGAGCAGGTTGACCCAGGTTGGATTTTTTTTTTTCTTAAGCTGTATTGTCTGTTTATTTTCGTGTATTTCCTGTTTAGTTTTCYGTGCCTCTATTGCAGCTGTTTGATCCAGCATCACGAATATAGCCAAGGGCTGAACTCTGCACTAAATACTGTTTTCTGTGTTAATGAAGCTTTTTGTCCTCCTCCCCCACCAAAGGTTCTAACTAGAGGAAAAGGTTGGCTTCCTCTAACTGTGAATGTAGTAGTAGACCCTGACTACTATGAATTGCTTGCTGACTATAGCTAAACCTTTTTCTGGTCAAAGTGTCCTGTGGAGGCTCTCTGAGCTGATGGGCTCTGAATGATGGTAGAGACTTGGTTTTTGAAAGAGTTATTTAATGGGAAGTGAATGTGACAGGTGAAACTGAAGGAGAGGTGTATAGAACAGGCAGGGAGTTATACATAGTAACTTAATATTTTTGAAAGTATTGAGCAGAGCATGATGCTTAAAGAAGAATGCTGGAGAAGGCACAATACTTACAGGGACACATGGAAGAACTATTACTTAAAAGAAACCTTAGAGGTGAATGAACTCAATATTCAGAAGTTGTTAATTCATAGAAGACTCCTTCACTGTGCTTTAATACTTCAGTTATTCCCTTGCATTTTATTTGGCAGCTTCCTGTACCTAATATCTACTATTTTTTACAATAGAGAATTGAAAATTGGCCCTGTGTCTTGGCCATTCRTTATTTTGGAGAACTTGAGCCTGTAACCCTCTATCTTGTTAACCTCTGTACAGTCTGAAAGCACTGCATACTTTAAACTATTTTAGAGGCATTAATTTTKGAAACTTAGTATTTTGACTTTTAATATTGGACAACATGCTGTTTACCAAGACTCTTTCAGTGCAAACTGCTTAACCTGCTAAATCTTTATCATGACAAACATGACAAATCTCTATTATTGTGACAGACTAGARGAAGTCTAATAGTTTTAATTGGGAAGTCTGATTAGTGTTGTAKATGGAAAGGAGAGTTCTTAAGTGAAAATATGGGTCTGTTCTAGTTGGCCAAAACAGAATAACATGAATCAAAACACTTCTGTCTTCCAAAACACAGAATACTTGTGTGGATGATATCTTACTTGAAGTAAGAGATCAGCTTGCTCAATCAAAAGTGATAGAAACCAACTTGGCAAAGCCTCTGTTTGATTCCCTGCTTCGTGTAGCATTGGGCACTTTTTCAGCTGATCTGGATCATTCTGAAGAAAAAATCGAAAAGGTATGAAACTGAGTAGTTTAATATTAAAATGTTGCATGTATAAGGGTTTACCAGATCAGGTCTTTTGTTCAGATGTGTGGTTTTTTTTTTAACTAGAGAGCATGTGCTTGAATTTGGGGTTTGATAGTGTTGAAGATTAATTCCTCAGTACTCACATGTAAGCATTTAAGTTGAATGACAGTTGTTCATAAGCTCCTGGCATTTGCTACTTAAGAAAACATCATGCGTGCTCTCCCTCTGCCAAAGTGGGGCAGCAAGCGGTACTGTTGTTTATGGAGACATCTGAAAGCTGAAGTTCTGTTCACTCTTCCACAGAAGAGATAAATTGACAAACATTCAAAAGGAGAGCTTCAGAGGAGGAGTGCTGACTGACCCTAATATCTACCTTACAGTGGTGTCAAGATGCTTTGCTTATGGTGATAGTGATTTTTTAGAAACATAACTTTTCTTAATKCATTGGCTGGTTGATTCTTGAAACTGAGGTCAGGTAATAAGAAAAAATCCATCTTTGCAGAGTTCTTTTTCTGTGTAGAATGAAATATCCTTAAAAGTATCTTTTAAAAGTTACCTTGTGCTTGCTTGAAAGTCTATGGTCAATTTGTTTCTTTTGCAAATGGGGTTGGAGGAAATGAGTGTCTGGAAAGTTCTAAAATGCATGCTTTTCTGGAGGGGAAAAAAAAAAAAAAGAACTTTTTTGACACATGTTATACAGCCCCATCACACTGAAAAGGAGCCTGTGTCACAACCTGGAGACATTTCAGAAGAAGCTGAAGAGTCACAGTGCTGTAGTCTTAAACTTCTTGCTGAAGAGGAAGGATATGAAGCAGATAGTGAAAGTAACCCTGATGACAGTGAAACCAAGGATGATGGTAAATGTGAACTTTTTAAATATACAAAACAGTCTTTATGGCGTAACTCAGCATGCTTGTCTTTTGAGATATGCAAAAATACGATGAGTATCAGAGGCCTTTCAGAGATGCAGATAGTTTTTTTTACTTCTAGTAGAATCCAGTTATATATGGAAAGATGACAAATATTCATATACTGAGTGTTGTAGGAACTGTTTTGTCTTTTTCCTTTTTTGGTTTCTGTGACATTTATACCAAAGTCATATTGAGTCATCCTGAAATGTATTATTGGTTGTGGWCCAGGCAACTTTCTCCAGAGATACTTATCAGTCCTTTGTTTACAAATCTATGCTCAAACTTTTATATAACACCAACAATCTGGTTAAATTTAAGTAGTCYAGTTGCAATATATCTCTTTTTTATAAATTTGTTCAATCACTAATGTGCACATCCTTTATTTTACTGTATTTGTTCCAGTGTRCTTAATTTTGAAGATGAATTTGCTTTAATTTTTCCGTCATGCTGAACATCTGGATGCTTATGCCCTTATGTAAGATGAGGCCAGCATAAGCAGTAAGGGACTTAAATGTAATAGAGTTCCATTATTGCWGTTTACTTGTATGACTGGACTTTATCACTAATGGCATATAGAAGTGTATATGGATATATTTAACATTTTTTGAAGTGTTTTTGAGTTAGAGTGTAAACAGCTTGCCAGAAATGCTTCAGGTTAAATTTTTAAGTGACATCTTTTAAAGTCTTACCCAGATATAAGAGGAAGAGGAAGCACTTTAATGCATTGCCCTGGGGGGTTTTGATTGTTCTGGAGATGTTCTGTCATTTTGTTGGTATTTTAAGTTAAGTAACCAAACCTCTTCCCCAATTTAATTTAGTGATTTCCTCYCACCCCACCAAGAAACTTAACTCCTTCTTGACAAGCTCGGAGTGCTCTGTACAGAAGCGCAAGCTCTCTACAATGGTTTTAGCCGTGCTTTACAAATTGCGTATCTCATCGCTGAAGTGTGTCCAGTATCCAGGAAGTGAAGGGATGTGGTTTAAGATTATGCAGCAGAAGAAATTGCATCTTTGCGCTTTCAGATTGTCAGGGAAATGTGAAAAACCATTGCAAACAGAAGGTYCTACTGATTTCTGAAAAGTAGTTATAAGTTAGTAACACTTATTTTGTACCTTTGAGATGATTGGAGGAAGTATGTCCTTGGATGTCTTGTTTGGATCATGCAAACTATATTCACTTGATAAGTTTCTGTAAGGCAGTGTTCTCTTTCAGGAGCAGACAAAAAGGCAGAACTGGGATACACTCGTCCTTCGGGTTGTTTTAATGACTTAAGTGAAAACATCAATCAAGGAGAATTAATATATCCTGAAATCTGCATGCTAGAATTAAACTTACTSTCATCTGGTAATGCAAGTCTGGATGTGCTTGCTCATGTATTCCAAAGCTRCCTGAAAATCATCAGTCAGAAGGAGAAAAATGCCACTTTACTTATAGAACAGGTAAAAATGTTCTTAAACAAAGGCAAAAATRTAGCACGGTATCTTTTTCAGTTTTATAGTAATAATATACCTAATTGAGTAAACTCAGAAATAATCTAACTTGCTGTTAGGGCATTTGATATGAACTGAAACAATGTAAATAACTGATATCACAAGTAGAAGCTGTATTGAATTTTGAAGTTACCAGATAGTTAGGATAGTTAGCTACTATGTTGAAAGATACTTGACCTACAAAGCTCTTGAATTTCACAGCAGACTTATTTTATCAGAACTGTTCAGTCACTAAGGCAAGAGATACAGTTTTAATAGCCTACCAGTCATTGAAAAACAAAATTTTATCTTCATGTATCCAGTATTTTTATCTTAATCTGTGATGTGAATTACGTATGTAGTATYAGGAGGGAAGATTATTTCCCTCTGGTGTCTGTTTTTATTTTTTAATGAAGGTGACACCTGCTCAAGTGCTAGTTATTAAAAGGGGTATGGGTTATGCAGATGAGTATTTAGTCTTACTCTGATTTGCCAGACACTGCTATCAGAAGGCAGTAAAATAGTTATCTTTAAAAGCAGCTGTGCCTTTTTATACTCTATTGTCTAATAGTTCTCTCATAAAYGATTTTATTAGGACTATGCATTCTGCTGGAATTATGGCTCTAGTTGTACATGATTCATTTTAGTGGAAAAGTAGTATGTAAAGACTTAATATTTTGTAAATAACTAATCTCTGAAGGCCTTGGAATTCTAAAGATTTCTGAAATTATCAGCAAATGTCTGTCAATATATGTGTGCATACATGGGCACACTGACTGTATGTCTACTTCTACAAACATCCAATGCACAGATTGTCTTCATGATTCTTTGCAATTTCTGARGGTTAAGTAGGGGTTTTTTGCCTTRTAATAGCTAATTTCAGTGTGCCTCTTCTGCAGAAGAGGAAAATATGACTAAGCACTCTAAAATGAGCTTTCATATAATCTAAGAAGCAAAGTTAGTTATGCTTTACAGCTTAAACTGAAAGCAGGATAAGTTTAAGTAAGTAGAAAATACTGTTTTAATTCCGCAGTCCAATTTTTTTGTGAATTAGCTTTAAATCACTAGCACAGGTTTCATATTTTGCACTTCAAYGCATGAAATGATTTTATAATTAAAAATTTAATTTAGTCAAATTAATGCCTTTTTAGTATGCAAAGACATACTTGTGTTTAACTCCCTAATAAATCTGTCTGTATTGATTAAAGTCCATGGCAGACCAGCRTAATGCATCCAAACAGTCCCTTAAGATGTCTGAGCCTTAAAGACAGTGAAAAAGATACCTTTTCCTGTAATTTAAATAGCCATACAATGGAAATAGGCCTCAACTGTCAACTGAGTCAATTCCTTTTTTTTTTTTTTTCCCCGAACTCCTTCCAAATGTTAACACTAAAATTTCTTTCTTCAATACATTTTTGGAAAGAGCATGTATAAATTTGTCAAATTAAGAGATTGTKAATGCTAATGATCTAAATGAGATTGCCTTTCTGAAGGATGTTGCTCTTAAAAGTGCTTTGTGGTTTTTTTTTGTTTGTTTTTTTTTTTTTTTTTTTTTTTTTTTTCTGGTGAGCCTTTACAGGAGAAGGCTTAACTTGCTTTCAGAGTTTTGTCTCCTTTCTTGAATCAGCTGGATTTGAAAGTCCCTATCTTTGATATGATGTGATTGAACTGTGCCACACATGAAAGCATGTTCACTAGCAAATATTAAAATATTTCCAGACTTTAAAGTAACTAAAATTACTTTTACTTTAAGTTCAACCCTAGACAAGAATTGGTTCAAAATAAATTATTTAATGTTATGTGCTTAAACTGGTTTGTATTGTTCAGATATCAAACTTTTTCCTTTAAGGGAGCCGTTAAAAATCTTTTGGGAGGATTTCTGAACATATTGACCCAGACGGAGTCTAGTTTTCATGGTGAGTTTCAAGGTCTAAGTAACTTAAATATTGATATTAATAACTTAATATATATTCACCCTCAAATTTTCAGCTATTTTTAGCAAATGCATTGTGTTAAGCAAACACATTGGCACATGTGAATCTGTGCAGCTGTATATTTAACTTGTGACAAGTATCTAACTTCTSTGTAAATATAGGATTATTTTTTGAGCTGGTGGGAATCTGCATTATTTAAACACATGCCAGCAGATCTGAAAACGCTCACTGAAATCATAAACCCAAGATGACAGTGTCAACAAACATTTCTTGGGAAAACAGCTGTTATCTTACTGATTAAATCTGACTCGGCACRTCAGTTTTTGTTTCAAACCTCTACATAATACGAGACTTGGTGATGTCTTGATTYCGTTTTATTTCAATTAAGAAAATAGCTAGCTAATCCAAGAATGTGAAACCAAATTACATGCTTTGCCTTAAGTTAGCTCACGTAAATTCTGATGTAGAGCTACCTCATTGCTGTAAACCCATGCCAGGACTTTGATCCCTGGCTTAGTGGGGAGAATCTTTGGAARCCTAGCATATAGAAGCTAGATTCAGACTTTGACTCCGTTTGCAAACCTGGGAGCCCATAACCRTCTAGATTCATTCAGTGAAATTTTGAATAATAATACTGCTAGGAGGTATGGTCAGACTCTAAAAATCTAGTCTCTCTAGCAATCATCTTGTAATCATCACAGCCTGAATTTAAAGTGTTTTCACAAAACATTCTGAATTCCAAGTTATTTTTCTCATAACAGTATTGTATATGGGGYCTTTATTTTTCAAAAAATTATATTCAAGAAGAATATTCTACCCCTCTATTTTTAGTGTGTCAGATGGTGCTGGTAGACCTGTTAGTCTCTTTGATGAGCTCACGGACATGTTCAGAAGAGTTAACTCTTCTCCTGAGGATATTTTTGGAGAAGACACCCTGTACGGTATGTATGCAGAAGCAAAGGACAAGATTCAGACTTAAAAAYAGTGAAGCACACAATCTTTTAGATTCAACGCATTTTGGAAATAAGCATATTAGAACAGCAGCGTCATAACTGACCCATGCAACTAAAGTTCATTCTTGGAATAGTTCCTTTTCAAGAGATGAAAAGGAAATGGGAGAGAGAAAAAGTTTGAAGTGTCTTACTGAAGAGCGAGCCCTGGTGACTTTTTTCTTCAGCCCAAGAAAACTCTAGAATTGTGAGGAGACTGACACTACTATGATGATGGTTGACARTGAATGCTGTAATACTGTAATACTGTAAAACTTAGAAAGCTATTCCCATAAGGTTATAAAGCATCTCAATATCTTTGGAATGGATGCTGCATTTTCAGCAGGAAGTACTTTGTAAGCTGTCTTAAGTCAATTTGTATAATGCTGGAATCTGCTGCTTGTGAGGGACCTACTGCTGAAATACCTATCCACTGGTTTATATAGAACACTGTAGGAAAAAAACAATGGAAGAAAATTCAAAAATAACTGAAGTCTGTGTGCAAACAGTTTGATTTGTATTTATTTATCTCTTTTTCTTCTAGGAGATACTGCTTAAGGGTGTATTGAAGATTGTAGAAACTAATATGTATATGAATCCATTACAGTACTTTACCTTTCCTTTGCTACATGGCACACATTTAAGTAGCAGCGCTTCACAAAAATCTGCTAGTACGCCCAACAGCAAGACTGCTGGGCTGTCAAAAAGAGCAAAATTCTCACAGAGTAAGAAAGAGGCAGATGGTGAAAATTTGACTCACCAGCTGCTTTCTTCTTGGTACGTAGCCCCAATTCACCTGCCTTTAGTTGGACAAAACTGTTGGCCACACATGTCTGAGGGCTTCAGTGTCTCACTGTGGTTTCATCTGGAGTGTCTTCATGAAGCAGAAAATTCAACAGAAAAGGGGAAGAAGGTCAAGAAAAGACGCAAGCTGTTGAATGTAAGAGAGAACAGCTTTGACAGTACAGGTRAAGGCTTAATACTACTTGTTTCTATTTAGTTATCATTTGGGGTTCTGATTATAAGAGTTACTAGTGGATTTGTCATACACAAGAGGTTGCAGCTTATTCTTCTAAATCACAAATACTAAACAGGAGTGACTGAGCCTTTTGGATTGTTCTTTGAGTCCTGTTAGATGCATGTAAAAATATATGTATAAAACACTGTCAGCTTTAGTTCTTGAGCTTGATTGTTCTTGTTAGCTTAGAAACTTAGTGTCTGATTAAATTTAACCTTAGTAAAATGTCTTTATGCCATTTCATGTTATGCGGATGAAAATATTCTATGCAGCAGCTGAAAGGTCTTGGGAGAATACTACTACTCTCAAATGTATATGGTTTCTCCTGTATTCATGAAGCAAGTGATTTTTATGTTTTTGTTTTCAAAAGAATTGGAAGAATTCACAARATTTCAAGGCTCTGAATTAATAGAGTCAGCTTTTATGAAGACTTACCTGCTCCCAAATTCTTCTGAGCACAATCCCCTGGACAGTAATTTCTAGGAAAAAAATTGCTCTCAATTCTAACCATAACGCCTAAAATAATTTCTGCTATGCTTTTACTCAAAGTACAGTAAAAAATAAAAATTGGATTTTTTTTTTTTTCTCTTTTTGTTTTGCTTGGTCTTTTTGGAACTTACTAGCACTGCTTTCATTAGAAAGCCTCTACTTTTGCTTTGTAAAGACCAATCTAAGGAACTGTAAAGAACTAAGAGTTAGAACAAAGAACATACTTTCAGCATGTCATATGTTATCTTTAAATTAGACAATGTATTAAAGCTTAGTGRGTTTACGTGACTACAAACAAAAACATGCAAAATGCAATGTAATATTGAACACCTCTGTTCCAGTATATCAAGCAGACCTAAATCTGTAAAAAGGGCTGTACATACTAGTAAGCTCCCTTTCAAAACAACTCTCTTCGGTACCTGAGCTATTTCTTTTTGTACTTGAGAGCTGGTAGGGTGTGTATTTGTTGTATTGTACTGTAATTGCATGTAAAYGCTTCTTTTTCTAGAAGAAACCAAGTCTATAGGAATGGAATGCCYAAGCTTGGGAGATAAACTTGTTGAAGATGGCTGCATTCATATAATTTCATTGGGCTCCAAAGCACTGATGATACAAATCTGGGCAGATTTGAACACTGGAGCTTTCATATTTCGGTACTGTGCATTAATCAAGTTTACAAGACTACTTTTGCGTGTATGTTGTTTTATCTAACCTCTAATAGCAGTTAGCTGAGAATGCAATTTCTGCAGGAGAGCTATCCTGGACACTARTGACACTTTAACATCAATGATGTTACCAAGTTTATTGCTTACAAATCTAGGTTATTTGCTTAAAAGGTCAGCCTCTGGTGTTGGATGTTTCATATAGGTATATAATAAATACCCAAAGTAAAATGCAAGATCAGTCAAATGAAATGCAATGTAAGATAGCAATTAAGGTTTAATGAAGGTGACCCAATAAATGTAAATGGGAATCATCTCTTAAAAGGTGTTTGTAAGATTAAATCCCAYAAATAACGGATCCTCAAAATGGGTCTGAAGCTGCAATATTGGAAAACTATTTCACAGGACATCTGCATTTTTCAATAAACTGAACTTTTCTGTAAAATAGAGATGATATTATCCTTATTTAAAATGTAAGTAGACTCATGCAGACAGGTTAAATAACTAAGTTGAAGCCATAATCTGAAGATTTCCCTGGCTTATATTTTAGCTTCTAAATACAGAGTTATTACTAAAAAAAAAAATTGTGAAAGTTGAGCAGTATAACTTAAACTACTGTGAGGCCAAAAGAATGCAGATTTTGGTTTTAAAAATGCAGATTTGAAAACAAATAAATACTTGTTCTTCCTCTGTTATTTTTGTAGTATGTGCATGGATCCAAACGATGAGATGAAAGCTGGTCTGCTGGCACAGACTGAATCTCCAGAGAATGTTTTCCTTGTGGGCAAGTGGCAGCATTTGGCAATAACGTATCTGCAGCAGCCAGAGGGCAAGAAAAATATCCATGGAAAGCTATTGCTGTGGGTTTCTGGTCAGAGGTAAAGTATACATCAGTCGCAACTAGACCTTTCTGTCTTTTTTCTAAGATGATGTAAATTAGTAAGAAAACAYTTATGCTACTTTCATGCAGGCTAAAGTATTTTTTGGGGGGAGGAAGGGAAATTCCTAGCACGATACCCGTTATGTCCAGAATTGTTGTGATTTCTTTGAATAAAAACATTGAGATCTGCACTGGGCAGTGTTTGAACCAAAGATTCCTGATCAGGAATAAGCAGCTGAGGAAAGTACTGCAGGATTTAGAGAATCGAATCCAAAAAAAACCTATACCATGAAGTTAGCAGAGGGCATGATCTTTTTGGTTAAGTTAATAATCAGAATTAAGGAGTTATAGTTCAGGTGTGGGCAATGTTGTTGAAAAGAGAAATGAATAAGAGGTGGTGAGAAAACAATCATTTTGTCCCCTTAAAAAACGGTTTCCCTGGATTTTCTGTGTAGTTGAGAGAAATAAGCAAGGAAGAAGTTCTGAAWAATATACCTGCCAATCTAAGATCTGAATTGGCAGCAGAAAATACTTTTTCCACTGAAGGCTTAAGGACCATGCCRCTAACTAAAGTACTTGATGCTAGGTCTGAGTCTGGGCTTGCAAGAAATACTCATTGTTTGAAAAAGGAAAATTAYCAGTTTTTCTTCTGTTCCTAAAGTCTAAACTATGAAAACTTTAGTCACCTACTTAATACTTGGAGTACAAAGTGCTATATTCTAGAACACCTAGGTGCTCCATAGTTCTTTACTCTTTGCTTTCTTAGATTCTAAAGAAATTTTAACTCTGGTTAGTAAACAAGTCATTTCAGGAATCATTGTAATAAAGCTGTATCTGAGAAAAAGCACATCATTTTTCTTGATTAAAGTTGTGCAAATAACCTAGGAATCAAGTTGTATAATACATGTTTTGATCTGTTCTAGAAACCATGTAGTTAATTTTTAAAGAACTTGATTCCCCTYTGTTCAGTCTGTGCATACAGATGTGCAATAAAGCCCAAATATGGAGACACTGGAAAAACTGAAAATACTGTGCTCTGCACATATGCAGTTAATGAGGTCACTCTACRTATGGAGTGCCCAATTTACTAATGTATTCAGGATTAGACTCCTCCAGGAAACTTCAAATGACATTCATWGCTGTCCATGTAAACACACATTGTGTTTATGGGATGCTTCCTGAGAGCATCATGCTTATTTCCCATGGCTGTACAGCACAGAGGGTATGCATAAGCTCTGAAAAGGTTCCTCTGCATCAGAAAATTCTGGACACAGTATTTTTTCAGCGTATGTTGTAAGCTACAGTCTTTGCAGTGGCATGGTCAGAGGCCTCTGTTTCTTTAGGAACAGTAGAAATCCTTGACAAATCATGATGTATTTTTTTAGAATTGCATAACATCACTCTGCGTGTGTGCGTGTGTGTATTTCTTCATTGAGRTCAAGGAGGAAGAGGGAAGGAAACTCCTTTCTAGAAAATTGACTGCATGGCAAGCCCAGTTGTGACTCCATCCCTCTTTCTCCTATTTTAGGTAGTATTTATATACTCACACACATAAGTTACATTAACATAACTGAGTACTAAGTCTTCTAGAAGTTGATAATAGCTTTACTAATTTGATTTTGGTAACTAAATTTTTAAAATGTTATAAGTCTAAGCTGAATACCTGGGGTAGCAATTTTGATCAGTCCTCAATATTTATACATGCTTTATCTGTTTTTAGGAAATGTGAAATTAATTTAGATTATACACTACCAAGGAAAACCAGTTTATCCTCTGACAGTAACAAAACCTTCTGTATGATTGGCCATTGTACATCCTCTCAAGAAGACTTGCTTCGATTGTCGGGTAGATGGGATCTTGGAAATCTGCTTCTCTTTAATGGTACTTGTATACTTACTGTTTTTTTCTTTTTAAAATTGCATARACCTTCATTTGATCTCCCTCCTCCCCTCCATTAAAGCTTTGTTTTTATGGTTTTATAAGTTGACATAAAAACACCAACTTACTACAGTAAAAGCAACAATACATTCTTTAGCGGTGTAATATATCTGGGAGAGTAYGAATATAAATGCATGCTGCAGATGAGCCCTTCATGGGAAAGGTAAGTTCCACTTGCTGGAACTGGAATCTGTACTGCCTGCCATGTGTCTACAGAAGATTCCTCTAGAGAGCCCTGGATTTACTTCTGTACTGTTGTGCATCCACACATCATAGATCTGGGTCTTTCTGGAAGCATGTGGCTGTTCAACTAAAGCTACAAACTAATTATGTTTAGACATGTGGACAGTTTTTTAACAACAGAACAGCTGAATGTCTAAGCTGAATCTAATCAACTAAGAGATGCTTCTGTTGAAGAAACAATCTCAWACAGATGACCTGGGAAGTGCTCGCTTCCCTGTCTGAAAAGGGGAAGGAGGTCCATTTTGGTCTTCTGTTTTCTGTGTAGTTTTTTCTTTTCTTTCCCTTGGTAAATCAGATTTACCATTCCCTCCAAAGGTAAATGAACTTTTACCATTGTTGTATCCTTCTGAGTTACRCTATCCAACTCTCTATGGACTAGAGTATTATCTGTAATCTTGTTATGCCTTGAAAACTGAGAATGCTTGGATAGATTCTTTTAAATTACAGAAAAAATAATTGATTCAGACACACTGGTTTTCAGTTTGTCCACATCATCTTCCTGACCKAATTTCAGCTACCCTTGCCACTGAATTGATCTGGTCTGTGAGATGTATCAGAAGTCACTGATCTGCAGTAGTTAAGCATCAGACCATACTAGTTTCTGATAAGCAGGTCCTACAAAACTAGCCAGTTATCTTCCTTGTAAAGTCTCTGATGCAGACTACTACCCAATGTCTGAGTTTTGTTTTACTGTATACTGAGACTATAAAGACTTCTTTTTTCCGGATTTTTTAGGTGCAAAGATTGGACCAGAGGAAGCATTCTATTTATATGCCTGCGGACCAGACTTCACATCTGTAATGCCTTGTAAATATGGCAAAACATTGACCAATTGCTCTAAGTACATAAGTAAAGATATTCTACAATGTGAACAAATTAAGGAGCTCTTCATGACCAAAAAGGAAGTGGATGTTGGACCTTTAGTTGTAAGTTTCAATTTAAAAATGGTTCTCTCTATCTTAGAAATGATCAAGAGATTAGGAACAYGTTTCTTGCTGTCCCTTCAGTGCTTCACTTTTTCAAAGCAAGCAGGGACAAATTCAATCCTTAGTAAAAATCACTGYTGTTCTTTCCATTTATTTAAATGGGGTTGAAACAGACAGCCTGTGTAGAATTTATCTTTCTCTAGTCTGAATTGTGACAACTTTTAGATGTCCTAACTTTTACAATGCTGTAGTGCTTCTGTATCATAGAAGCAGGCATCTCCAGGGGTGTGTTAAGCACCTATTATAAAATGAGAAGTTGCCTAGTCTCTTCATTAGCATAAAGGTAGAAAGGGATAGCTTAGCCTCGTTAACCTTCTAAACATTAAAATCAGATRGATGGTGGTGTGGGGGATGGTACTTAGTGTACTCTAACAGGAAGCAAGAAATAAAGTGGAATCCCAATTCTTCTGGGGTTTTGAGACGATGTAGATTTGCACTGAGTTTGAAAAGTAGTTTTCCAGCTGAGAGGTCTTGTCTTCTCTTCTCCTGTGACTCATAGCTTTGCAGACATAGATATAAATATAGTTAATTATACTAGAAAAAAGAATAAAGTTACTTTATCAAAAGAGCCAATTATATTTGGGCTGTTGTCTTGATTCACTGGTAGCTTCTGCTGTATGAACTGTCTCCACTAGAGGGGTTTTTCTGATCTTGTTAAACATAGCTGTAGGCAAAAGCTCGTTCTGTCTGGATGCAGTCCTTGTAAACATGGGCACTAAATTCTGAATGGGTTAAGAAGGGGTAAGTGAACTAGGCAAAAAGCCTAATAAATTAGCATCGTGCAACTTTTGTGCCTGCTTTATTTCACAAAACTCCAAGTAACTAGAAAATAGAACTACTCAGAAGTGAACTGATCTCCTGCATAGAAAATAAAAGTGACTGAACTGTTATTTAGAGTGCTTTCATCTGCAAGAGATTGTGATCRTTCTACACCTTCTGTAAAAATGAGTCAGTTGCCTTTCATAGGAGTTTTGTTTTGAGCTAAGTCTTTTCATACTTAAAACTACAGAAGTTTTAGTGATGCAATCTTCTATTGAGATTCTCTCACAGCATAGCTGATTGAAGAACAAGTTTACAGTTAAAGATTTAGAAGAGAGCTGCTATTTTTCAAAATGTCTGTTTTGGACRCTAAAATGTCTGCCCACTTTTAGAAAGGGAAAGAAATTTTGCCCAGTACTTCTGCGTAGTCTTTTCTTCTAACTTGGTCAGATAGTTCAGTTTTTATATGAAATAGTGCTGATGCTTCTTCAGGAGATGAGAAAATCCTTGGGTTTTTAGTGTTTTCTTATCTGTCTCTGGTAATAGCTATCAAGTAGCGGTGCTAAAATTTGGGAATCCTGTTACTTTAGTGCATACACATCTATAGAGAACTTTGAGCAGAATGAGGGTAAAGTAGAAATGAACTGCCAAATTTACTACTACTTGCTGTCAGGTGTGTTTTTTTTCCCTCTCGTATTAAATAATCAGTTCAACTTTCTTCAAATCTGGCTTATAAACTTCTCTTGTTTCAGGAAAGCCTTGCTGTTGTTTATACCACGTGCTGTCCTAGTCAATACACTATATATGAACCTGTTATTCGATTGAAAAGTCAAGTGAAAACTGTACCTTCTCAGCGACCTTTCAGTTCAAAAGAAGTTCAGAGTGGTGTGTTGGATTCTCATCACCTGAAAATACTTCAACCCGTTGAATATAAAACCCTTCAGGGCATACTACATGAAATTGGAGGAACTGGTGCATTTGTTTTTCTCTTTGCTAGGGTAAGGAGGCATGGGGGAGTTGTGTGCTCTGCTCTGTAAGATTTTTTTCCTTTGGTTTTGGGTAGCCAAACCCCTGTTATAGCTATCTTACTCTTGTTAACAAGTCTGAGATTTTTCTTTCTCTGAAACTCTGTAGAAAAGTTTTCTGTGGCGTAACACAAAGGCTGCATGGTATATGTTATCTTAAATAGGAAACTTTCAACAGTTGTAGTTCTGTTGTGCAGTTTGTTTATAACATTGCTAGTGTGTAAGAGGTGATGTTGCGTTCTGAGAGAGGGGGGCTTCTCAAGGGCAACAGTTTGCTTAYTTTTAAAGTGTTGTAGAATTCAAATTTTGGTCTCTAATCTTGAAATCTAAGTGTTAGATTAGTGGCATGCTGATTAATATTAACGCCCAATTCATTGTACCTTTTTAACACTTTAAAAACTTAACATTTTAAAAATGGGATATTTATAGTGTAAGTATGAAGAAATGTAAAACTACTTTTGCAGCATTCAATGCTTTTGACTATTACTTAAAAATAAGTTTTTATGAGMGAAAGCTGTCCAGCCATGTTCAAAGGCTTATTCTGTCCAATAAAAGTTCTAATTTCAAAAATAGGCTATGAGCCTTAATTATTTCTCTGCTGTGACCTGTATGTGGAAAGGTCAATATCTGTGCTTAAGAATCTCTTAAGTATTAAAGTTCCTGCAAGATACTAATGAAGGCCTGAAACTTACTTGTTTTGTATGCCTGTGTGACACTGCTAGTACTCTAAAAGTGTATGTGGGGTAAGCAATGCTCATTAGACTAGACAGGTCTTCAGGCTTTTGGTTATGAAGACGCTGCTTGCTGTAATTTGATATTTCCTGATAATGCAATCTGAGGGAAAAAAATCCTTGTTCAAAGTACATCATACTGTACAAGTACCTACTAACCACATGTTACAGCCTCTGCTGTATCCTGCACTTACATCGGTAAATCTAGCAAACAGTTTCAGATCTGTTAGATGACATTATATATGAATGTGTRTAAGTGCAACAGAGTTAACTGATGCACAGCAATGGAACCAATAAGAACTGATTCCTTACTGTACTAAGAAAAAATTTGTCATTTTTTTCTTAAATTTTATATGGAACAAATTGTTCTTAAAAAGAGATTCTTGTTATGAGACTCTTACTTGCTTAGCAGAGCATAATTTACCACAGTGSGAATTCTGTCATTTTAGGTAATATCTGAATGTGTGTGCATGTGTGCAATGCAAAAATGCAAGTTATGTACATAATCAGAAAAATCTTTAAAACAAATATAATCCAGAAGATATGATTTAAGACTTAAACAAAGCATTAAGGTTTTTGTTTTCTAAATGTTTCTCATTTAAACTGATTTATTAAACTTTTTTTTCTTCAGGTTGTAGAGATTAGCAGCTGTGAAGACACTCAAGCTTTAGCACTTCAACTTATACTATCTTTAACAAAATACAATCAACAGAGAATACAGGAGATGRAAAACTGTAATGGCTATTCCATGGTTCATCGAGTGTTGATCAAGTCAAAATGCATTGTTGGATTTTGCATGCTGAAGGTACAATACTATTTGTCTGTATACAGATTGCTGACAGTCTGTATAACTGCTGGTTATTTGAAATGTCTTGACAATAACTGCTCTAGAGAGTTTACCTGTAATGGGGAATAACCCTTTCTACTTCATAAAAACACCCATCAGGAATATTTTACTGTAAATATAGAAGAAAACTGCAGTACTCCCTGAGACTGACTGGTGTCTTCTGTTGGGCAGAATTCCTATGGATGCCCTTTTTCTAACAAAAYGAAAGCTGAGCTTTCTGTGTTTCAGAGCTTGTTAGGAGGTGTGGCTGTAGTCTTCAAGTAATGAAGCTTTTTACATGCAAAGTCATGACTTAAGGTTTTCAGTGCCATCTTGACTCTTAACAMCTTCATTTTTAAAAATTCTGTATACTTGCCTTATGAAGCTTCGAAAACGCCTCCAGGTTTTACTAAACTCTATTTTCAAAGTTGGCCATGTAGACTATGTGATTTCCCTATCCAAAAGGCTGATGTCCATTTAAGGAACTTTTTCATAAATCTGAGAGATCATCTATTCTGTTTCTTGCTTRCAACCTTCAAAATTAATCTTTTTTTCTTCTTTAAGACTCTCCTTGAAGGATGCTGCAGTGATGAGATTCTCTATATAAATGAGAATGGGCAATTCATGCTTGACACAGATTCTACTGCAGTAATTCAGGATGTTGAGTTGTTAGAAAAACTCCTTCTTGACTGGAAAATATGGTCTAAAGCAAAGGTAATTACTTTCTTTTTTGGAAAGAGATTTTATTTTTTCCTTGGCTAAAAGCCAAATTAAGTAAAATAATTACAAAGTATTATGGAGTTTGAAATGAATTTCTCCAATTATTTTTCAGTAGCTACTAAAATAGTCCAAAAGTAATGGTCCTTATTTTTTCTTTGAATAGAAATGGTAGAAATATCTGGTAGATTTTCAAGRGATATTTCTATTTGGTACAAATATCAAGCTCCCAGTTGTCAGTGCTTCAGGTTACCTTTCTGTATTTATTTCTGCAGTAAATGTTCAAAGTATGTCAGTGACTTAAGTTGGATTAATTCTTAAGAGAAACCTATTGAGTCTGAGGAAAACCACCTGCTTCCTCCTCCACTTACAAAATTGTCAAAAACTACTATCTGGTGTTAGTAAAACAGAGTATACAAAACTCAGTACAGGCAAGAAGTAATGGTGGGGTGTTTTTGTTTTTGTTACTTTAATCACTAAATCACTTTAATTTTGTGCCTTTAATGAGCATGACTCTTGAGGACTTCTAATTATGACCTGATGCACATTTTGGTATGAAACTACTTTCATATGGTTATCTTCATAATCTGTTAGAACTTCTCAGTATAGACTCAAAAATGTAACTTTGAACACATGATTTTGTTTGGGGTTTTTGTTTTGTTTTTCAGGAAGGTGTTTGGGAAACTCTGTTAGCAGCTCTAGAAATCCTTATCAGAGCTAACCATCACCAACAGATGTTTAACATTAAACAGCTGTTGAAGGCTCAAGTGGTACATCACTTCCTATTAACTTGTCAAGTTCTGCAGGTACTTTTTGTCTGAAATCTTATTTTGTGCTTGTCAAATACTCAGTTTAACTTGAAAAAAAAAATGAAACTGAACGCTATTGAAAAATCTACTTCTGTAAACTATACCCAGGCTTGTCCTCTGTGCTTCCAGCTGCTTTTCATCCACTTCAGGCATTGTTGCTGTGTGGTAGTGAGTGAGCAATGGTATTTTTTTTCTGATGAACAGAAGAGACGAGAGATTTTAACTATCTGGTTCTATTTGAAAGCACAGATACAAGGGTACCTGTACAAACCACGTGTAAGTAGGAGTAGAAATAAATTGTGAACCTTTACAGGCCTGAGGTGTCTCACTTGTTTTACCTTCAAGTCTTTGTTACGGAGAAGCACAGATTGTAAGAGTTTTGTGCTGCCTGTCTTTCTGACGCTCGGAAAGCAATAGTTTTATGCTTTAGGGATGATCTAATTTGCGTGACTTCCAAGAAAACGCAAACACAAGCTATGCTCGTATATTTTTGAAGCAGGTCCCTAAGTAATGATGACCAAAATTGAAACTTATGCAGAGTTTTTAATGAATTTTATGTGTGTATTCATGCGCTGTTTTTTTAAAAAAAATGAAGTTAAATASATTGAAATAATAGTTATAATTTCTTGAACTGTCTTCACACTTGTGGCGAAAAGGGTCACAGCACTACAGGACAAAGTCCCCTGTTGTAGTAGACTGTACAGTCTAGTTATAGACTACTAACAGAGGAAGGCTCACCTGTCTCGTTACGCCACTAGCAGAAGAAACCGTGCAAGTAGCAGTAATTATCTGTTGTGTATCTCACTACAGAGCTAACAGTGCAGTTGGATTGCAGGAGTCAAAGACTGAGCATCCCTCTCGATGGTGCGGCCATAGTAGCTTCCTCTGTACCATGAATAGCTGTTCTCAAAAAGACTTTGAAGAAAAGCTTAAACCTTTTGATAGCCACTTCTTGGGCACATGATTTTGAATTAGTTTCTTGTTCATAGTGCATGCTTGTTTGGGAAGTTTTTTGTGTGGTTTTTGTCTTTTTCCTGCACTGTGTGTTCTCCTTTGTATTACTACTTATCCCTGAGCGTCTCAATCACAAACCAATGAAATCCACTTACTGCTTTTCTCCTTAATGATTTTTTTTGTAAATGTCTTTTAATCATCTTTATTGCTGTAAACTTCAAATTTCTTAATTTTTATGGAATATTCCTCATTTCTACAGCTTGTTAATGGTATTGTTACTTGCTTAAAATGTACATTAATGCAAATGACAAGACAGAGAATATTACGTAACACTTCTCCCTGTCTTATGCACGTGAACGCAAACACTGATATAAATGCTTATGGAGATACTACTCAAATTGGCCAACAGACTATGGAATTTACTGGAGAATGAGAAGCTAAAACTGCATAAAATATCCTCTTGGAAAACCTCACTTAAAAATTAATTTCAGTTAGTGTTTTCATACGTAAGCCTGAGTTAAAATGCTTAGGCACCGAAAAATTAGAAGTCAGAAACGAGTTAGTCACCATGCTCCCATTAAAGCAAGGCTTCCCAAAAGTTTAAGACTTGTTTTGAGTATCATTGCTGAGTTCGATAACTTTTCAAATATCCACCCTTGAACTACATAAGAATTGATCAAATAGAAGTTATAGATGTCACTAATGATACAATCTCAAATGTTTATTTTAATAAAAATAGTAGTTGTAGTGGGAATATAGGAGTCCCAGTATGGCACTGTCTAGAAAATTCTTAATGTATTTGAAACTTCAGTATGATAAACTATCCTAATTTTTTGATAAATATATAATGACAGAGAACAACTATTTCAATAGTGACTCATATTTTAAGGCTCCAGTGTTTCAAATCAAAGTAGTATAGCATGCAGGAGACAGGCTTTTCTAAAAATGAGCTTGCAATATTTTCTTTGTGTATGAATTTTGAGAGTGCTAGATTGAGGTAATGTTTAATAGATACAGTAACTTATTTTAAATTAAAGAATACAGATTTTATTACTTGTCTGTTTTTCTATTATAGCATGATAATTAAGAAGAAAAGACAAATTTACAACCGAATAAGAATACAAGTAACTTACAGTTGTCCTGCTCTTCCTTTCTAGGAACATAAAGAAGGGCATCTTGCATCCCTGCCTCGGGAGGTTTGTAGGTCATTTGTGAAAATAATTGAAGAAGTACTTGGATCTCCCCCTGACCTGGAGCTGCTGACACTGATCTTCAATTTCCTCTTAGCAGTTCACCCTCCCACTAATACATATGTTTGTCACAATCCTACCAACTTCTACTTTTCCCTGCACATAGGTAGATACATCAGTCTTAAGTAGAAATAGACAATAAGATGCAAGTCTACTCCTAAACTAAAATCTAAAAAATATCCCTTATTTATAAGTAACTCTTCTATGAATATCTTCTTTGGATACTACTACATAGTAATTTTATGTAAAGAATTACTGAACTTTTGGAACTTTAAGTTGTTTACAGTATTAGAAGGTTTCTCTTAGATTATTTTGCTTGGCTTGTTAGGTAAGCTTTCTTCTGTCTGCCACTATAGATAATCTCTCTGGTGATTGTCTCTGTCTTTAGAAAGCCTGATGCTGTTAAATGGAATGTGTAACATTAAGAGTGTGTATGGATACAGTATCTTTTGAATATGTACGAATTTGGGAACGCCTAGATACAGTTGGTTCTGAAGCATCAGAAGTTTAGGCTCAAGAGTGTAATATATCAATGGCAGGCATTCAAGGTTTTGCATATCTTTTCCAATGCTGATGACATCCTCTCTATTTAGGTAATTGTGGTTCTAGTGAAATTAAAGTTTAATTGAGGTGTTCCATTGTGTGTACTCAGCAGTCTGGTAAGGTTTTAAGTGAAAAAAAAATCTGTTGTGCAGACATGAATTGTAAATCAAATTAATTTGGCAAAGTTATTAATGTACCTCACATGATCTTCCATTATTTCTGCTATACCTGAAGACTTAAAAGTAGAACGCCTGTTTAGATTAAATCTGGAGAAATTGGTAGATGGTCTGTTACATAAAATTTATGTGGATGGGAACTCACGGAACACTGTCGCACCAGGAAAGACCTCTCTAATGTTCCCAGAGTTTTCTCTCTAAACTATAAATGTAAATCAATGCAAGTAGCAGCTTAGCTGTGTTACCAGATCTAAATCCAAGTTAGGAAGTATTTCTGCCATTTCAATTTCATTGTTGCTGATTGTTTAATGTCTCAATGCACAAACAAACCTTGTGGGGAGAGAAATGACTTTCTTACCTGTAAATGAAGCTTCTTCAGAAATGTGTATGTGTGATTCTGTCTCCTTCTATGCCTTTCTGTTTTTTACTGAATTGAATAAAAGGCCCAAGGAGCCCTTTTAGCAAATGGTCAGGGACACTCTAAAGTGCAATTGTCAGGCACCATCGCTGCATTGTGTACAAGTTACGGAAAGAACCGAGTGCTGTGAGGGTTGCATCACCACTTTTCTAAAGCTAGGACAACTGTTGTCTTTCGTATATTTGTACCAGGGGAATGCTTTGGCAGACTTTTTTTTTTAAGCTAGTAGGTGACTTTATCAGTCTTTTAATAAATGAGAAACTGGTAGATATCTAGTTCATGCTTAGTATTAGCCTTGTACATCCTTGGCCATAGTCTTTATAAACATTAAGAATTTGTGCCAAGTTCAAAATATTTTCTCCCTTCACGTAGTTACCACCAGTTTTAGTAACTGATCTCTGTTCAAAGGCAGTACAATTTTTGTCGACGTGTGTGCTCTAATAGTAGTAGATGTAAAAGTAGAGCCCACTTTTTATACTTTAAGCTGTATTAGATTAACCTGTTTGGGAACCGGGCAACCCTCTGACATTGCAAGAAGTCAAAGTTGTTACTAGAGGTGTGCCAGGAGGGGCCATCTTTAAATACACTCTCTTGAACAGCTCAATAGTTCCAGTGTTCTGAAGTAAATTTTGAAGGTGTATCACTAAAGGGAAAACGTTGTTCAAGTGCTTTTTCTCAGAGCATTGAGCTGAGCATTTCTCATCAGCTTCTGGTGATCAACTTAAAATGTAACTTGGTTGTCATCATTCTTAATATATCAAGAATACAAACTTCCAAAGCTTCTAAGTAATTATTCTTCCCTTATCTTTCATTTCCAGATGGTAAAATTTTTCAGGAGAAAGTTGAATCACTTATGTACTTGAGAAATTCCAGCAGTGGTGGGAAGTCAATAGACAGTTCTGCATTTGTGATTACAACTCCAACTGGATTTACGGCTTCACCACTGGAAGGTAAAACAGTGCTGGGAAAACATAAGGAATTAAGACAGTCCTTTGACTAGCATGCCTTAGAGTCACTTTCTCACCAATATTTCTTACTAACCCCCTGTTGGAGCTTGTTGTCTGTTCAGCAGAATAAGGAGAATTGTCTGAATTTCGCAATGAAGAGTAGAGAGAGCACATTCAATTCAAACTGCCATATTGATGAATCCCAGTTACTTGACTTCACAGGGCAGTGCACTGATTTGGATACATGGTCGACTTGATTGAATTCCTAAGCAGTAGGCTCAGATAGTGGAGCGGCCCAGATAGCTGAGAACAATCTCATTTATTAACCAGACTTGCTAGAGAAGTATAAGAATGCCTTAACCAGGGAAAAGTTGAAAGCAAGCTGTGAGCAACTATTTTGTCTATCCAAAAACCATTAAGCTGATGCTTTTTTTTTTTTTTTAATTAGAGCATAATTGTTAATATTCATTTAAACACAATTCACTTAAATGTTCATTTAAAATACTAGTATTTATTTATATTGCAGATATACCCTTCCTACATCAGAGAAAATACATAGAAAAATAAATAATTTATGTACCAGTGGTTATATAAATTACAAGTGAGCAACTTCCTTGACAGTCTCATATGGCATGCTAATCCATTTGAGGTCTAAAGATAACTGTTTTAATCAGTTTTTAATTCCTCTGCTATGAATGCAAAGTATGTCATAGTTTATCAAAAAAGTAGTAGTGACTAAATGCAGCTTTTTTATTTAGTTAGTGACTAAATACAGCTCATCCCAGCTACTCGGATTATTTTAGCGTTTAAAACACTGATACTGTTAGTTCAGCCTGGTAGCTCTTTCAGTTGGCTTGTTGCAGCAAAGTGTGATGCTTTAGATATTATAAAATTAAATCATTTAACTGAATTTTTCAGAATTTTAGATTTGCATACTAAATTGAGAAATACCACCTACAAATCAAAAGCTAAACCCTGTAATTCCTACCTAAGCCTTTATTTAAGTTTTCTTACAATGAGGAATAATTTTTAACTGAAAATGCACAATCTAACCAAGTTTTTGAATATATGCAAGGTAGAGTAGTAAAAACAAATTACTCCCATCTCCAATTTAGCTGCTCTATTTTCAGATCATGTATGACATAGCTATATTCTGTATCTTACCAATGTAATACCTTTTTCAATTGGTGTTTTGTTGCTACTTAAAGCAAATTGAGTTTTCAAGCATTACTTCAATTGGAACAGTGTTAGTTTGTGTCTTACAGAAAAAAGTGGTATGATTAGTAGACTACAGTGTTATACTTTGTATGAATATTGGTCGTTCTCCCACTTATAGATAGAAAATTTTGTTCTTCTAAACAGTATTTTTGATATTTTACCAAACTGCTATCTCTGTATTAAACACTACTTGTATGACAGATAAATGTTCAACATAAATTTTGGCAAAAGCAGGTGTTCCTGAGTGGTGTGCTGAATTGGAATTTCCAAATTTAGTTAAGCTGTCTGGCTTTTAAAAATATTACCTACATGTGGGTTTGTATTGGGTACACTATTCATAATGTGTACAAGCCTGGCTATGAGATGGCTGCAGCTGTATAGATCCTGCTATTGTCTGCAGGACAGCTTGGTCTGGCAATACATCTGTGTGACTATACCAGTAAGAGGCTTTTAGGTACCTGTGTCAGCAAACAGAAAATATATAGCACACAAAAGTATTCTTGATGCATCATCATTGCATTAGAACTGGTGCATAGTCCTTGAAATACTTCTGGCTGAGCAAAATGTCCTTTTCCTAGAATACTAGAAGGCTTCCTCTAACAGGCTGGTATGCAAACTGCTGTCCTTCTTACAAAAATATCTGAGTGCCTTATGAATGCCTTGCATTAAAAGTTTGACTGCTTRAGATTAAGATGTACTCTTAAAAGGAAACTGTTAAATAAAATACAGTTTATTACAAGTCTGAACTACATGCAGTTCCTTAGTGCAAAAGTAATATAGATTAAACCTCTTGTACAAGAGGGCAGAGCAACCTGTTCTAATTAACCCTGCTCTGGGCAGAGGATTTGGAATAAATGACATCAAAGGTCYCTCCCACCATCAGTGTTTCTGTGGTTCTATGTGATTTCCTCCTGTGGGTTAATTAAGAGGATCAGAATGTAAACCCAGGAATTCCAGTTTATATGCTTTTTATTTTGCATTTAAGGTAGCTTCTAAATTTGTTAAGGTATGATTTGCCAAATGTACRACTGCATAACATGCCAGATGCTGAATCTGTTTTGACACACAAAATGAGTTCAGATATTAGTGTTGAACACATGTGAAAAGTAATTTTGAGGGGATAGCATTGTTACTGGTGTGGAAGAAATGCTAAAGATACCTTTATTTCTCTAGGGATCGCCTCCAAGGTGAGCGTACAGCAGAAGATACACTCTCAAGCACCTAAAAGGCTTTGCAAAAGCTTACCAGCGTCTCCTGTTTCCTCACCTCAAGTTCGTCGTAAAAGGCTAACTGAGAAATTGGGCAGGAGCATTGATGCCCTGCAGGATATTGGCAAGGGTGACTACGAAGATTTCCAGGGTAAAGTTGATTTTGTAGGAAGTAGTGAAACCTTAAAAAGAGTACAAGAGGAACTCTTTCTTAGCAGTTGTGAGTCTGCAAAAACAGTTTGTGACTCAGAGTTAACATCTGCTGAAACATTTGAAGACATTCCAAAAGAAGAATTATCTGAAAATGCATTTGAGAGTAAAGAAACAGATACGGAGCTGAAATATAATGACAGCAGTGCTGCACCTGGGCCATCGCTGCGTCGTCCAGACAATCTGAAAGGACTCTCTTCGTTTCAGAAGAGCCAGAGTAATTTTGCAGGCTTGGGCTTAGCATTTTCTGTTCATGGAGGATCATCAGTGGTTGCACGCTGGCCAAGCCTTGCTGACAAGAATGTACTTCCTGAAGACTGGGAAAGTCTTGCCTTTTCTTCAGCTAGTGAGAATATCCGAAAAAAATCTGAAAGCCCTGATGATAGGTATGCAGATAAACAAAACAAATTAATAGATTAATATTCTACAAAAAAGCAAGTTGAAAACTATTACAACCATTGACAATATTCTATTAAACTAAATCTTCTAGTAGACTGGAGAATTAATATTTCAAACTTTACATTATTTACCTAGACAACTATTAAAATCAGGAATTTTTGATACCATCTTGCATAGTAGGAGTGGGAACTACCAAAAAAACTCAAGCAAGTAGTTCTAGTCATGTTATCTGTTGCTATCTGACACCCCAAAGTAGGCACTAAAAAAGAATGGTACTAAGAGTACGGGGGGAATGTTCATGAGATTTCCTTCCTCCCCCAGCCCTCCGACAAGAATCAGCTAACACTGTTGTACACTCTTCATTTACTGTTGTAGACAAACTGGTAAAATATTTATTCCTTTGTCTTCAGATCTACAGAAGACTGTCTTGTGCTTATCTGTTGTGGATTATATGACCTCTTGCGTGGAGTTCTCCTAATCCTGCCAGATATTATGTTAGAAGATGTGATGGACAAACTTATCCAACCTGATTATCTTATAGTTCTTGTGAACCACCCATCTCCTCTTATACAACAAGGCGTCATTAAAGTAGGCCTATATATAATGTGTGTAGTTAAAAAGTTACAAATTTGTTTACTTAACATGTATGAAACATGAAGTTTCCTTAGTATTTTTTTCTTTTGCTCATTGTTTCTGTAGGTTTACTTCTGAATTTTGCAGGGCTTGAACTTTCAACCCCTACTGATTTAAAGAAAAGAATTTGAAGAGTCTTTCAGTAGATGCATATTCCATGATCTAAGCTAGAGAGCTTGGAAGGATATCATAACATAAATAGGGTAAATAGAAGCAACAAAGTAGAAAGTCAGTGATTATTTCTTCAATATAGGGTGTATCCAACACAACATTCAAGCAGCATGCAAGCAAAATTTTGACTACTTCAGATTGATTTTTTTTTTTTTTTTTTTTTTTTTTTTTTGGGGAGTAACTGCTCTATGGCCTGGGCATGGACCTGAGGTTTTAAAACATTTTCAGAGGTTTTTATAGTATTAACAGTGAAAGTGTTCTTGGATGCTAACATTATGTAGATGAAAGACTTGGTATAGGTTTGTATTTTGATCTAAAAGCTAAAAAGATTATGTAGCTTTATTATGATCTGAAAAATAAGTGCATGCACATGCACATGATTTAACAAGTATAAAACAAAAATTAATGCATTTATGTATGCACTCTGAGGCTGTTTTATATGTGATTTCATCTCCCCCTCCAACTTCACTGAAAATCTAAGATATCTTCAAATCAAAAGGATGAGTTCAACTGTTTGGTGTAGCAAGGGGGATAGAGCAGTTTGAGTTTTTGATCTGAAATTTAAAATATTTTGAGGCTTCTAATCCAAACCATTCAAATTATAAGCTCAAGAACTTAACTTTTCAAGGAAGCTATGTTAAATGTTTAACTCTTACATCATAATTATACATTTATTTTTAGTTGTTGGATGCGTATTTCAACAGAGCAAGGAGGGAGCAGAAGGAGAAATTCTTAAAGAATCGTGGCTTCTCCTTGCTAGCCAACCAATTGTATCTTCACCAGGGGACTCAGGAAGTTGTAGAATGCTTTTTGGAAATGCTCTTTGGCCGTTCTGTTGGCCTGGATGAAGAGTAAGTACTATTTTGCTTCTGCACATGATAATTTAATATTTGAACTAAAAACAGCCTTGGAACATCAGCACCTATCTGATAGCAAGGATGAGGATAACTAATTCTCATTCTGTTCCTAGTAGCTGGCAATCACAAACACAGTTCCTTCAAAACTGTTTTGAAAGATTTTGCTGTAGCTTTAAGAAATCTTTCTAAAGCGTGATAAAGTTCTTATAATTCTTATTGTGTAGTCCTTCAGCTTTCTGTAAGCTGCTTCATCCAGCTGGAGCTGTCAGGTTGTGGAAAAACTGGAATCTCTTAAAATCTCAGGCCTTTGAACCGCAAAGGTTTCTGAGGCTCTCGGAACTTACTGTAGTCAGTTAAACCTTTCCTATTCTTCTCTCTCTCATCCTGTGTCAAGCTGACTTATATCTGTAGAAGTTTTCAGTAGTCTCTAGACTCCTTAATCACTTACTAAAAATTCAGTAGCAGTAAAAAGCTTGATGCCAGTTGCTTCCCTGCCCTGGGGCTTAAGTGTAAATGTCCCCATTTCCCTTACGGCCCATCCCACAGGTATACCACTTCAACGAAAGAACCACCTGATGGGAAAGGAGGAGTTATTGCCTTCAAGTAAACGATGTTTGTAGAATTAGTCTGACTAATAACTGTACAGTGGAGAGCATAACATCTAGGTATAGCTAGCAGTGCATAAATACTGCAAAAAGCTCCTCTCTAGTTGCCTTCTAACCAGCTGATTTCTGCCTTATTGCTTTAATCTTCATCCAATAGAAATATTCCTATTTAATTGCAAGACTTAAACCTTCTGGTTGCTTAACCATCCTCAAAGTAGAGAACTGATGTTTCCTCAGAAAGGATTGAGGTTGGAAGGGTAATTCTTACAACTCCGAGATGCTTCTCAGATTGCAAATAGTCATATGATAAAATGATAACCTTTTAGTAGTGATTCAATTTTCTTAATACATGAGAGCAATACAAGGCCTGTAGCTGTGTTCAGAGTTCCACAATTTAGGAAAACCAGAAGTTGCCAAACTTGATTAAACTGCCTTAAGCAGTAATAGATATAGTACATAAAGCTTGCTATCAGTTGGTATATTATTCTAATGAGGCAAAACTGTATCTGGCTTAATAATGTCTGTGCCAATGGTRATACTTATTACTGTAAAGATAGCTAAGTTTTTTTTTTTAATGAAATTGTTATTTTTGCAAAATCCGTATTGTAGACCATTGCAGCTGAATTTTTGATGTACTTAGCCTTTCAAAGAGCAACAAGGAAATGAAGTCATAGAATCCTCGAATCAGTAAGGTTGGAAGGGACCTCTGGAGATCATCTAGTCCAACCTCCCTGCTCAGCAGGGTCACCTAGAGCACGTTAGACAGGGTTGCATCCAGGCGGGCCTTGAATTTCTCYAGAGAAGGAGACTCCACAACCTCTCTGGGCAACCTGGTCCAGTGCTCTGTCACTCTCACAGGGAAGAAATTCCCCCTCGTGGTCAGGCGGAACTGCCTGTGCTTCAATTTCTGCCCATTGCCTCTTGTCCTGTCACATGGGACAACTGAAAAGAGTTTGACCCCGTCCTCTTGACACCCTCCCTTCAGGTACTTGTACACATTGATAAGATCCCCCCTCAGTCTTCTCTTCCCCAGGCTGAAGAGGCCCAGCTCTCRCAGCCGTTCCTCATAGGGCAGGTGCTCCAGCCCTCTGATCATCTTTGTAGCCTTGTGCTGGACTCTCTCCAGTAGCTCCATGTCTCTCGTACTGGGCAGCCCAGAACTGGATGCAGGACTCGAGATGAGGCCTCCCCAGGGCTGAGTAGAGGGGCAGGATCACCTCCCTTCACCTGCTGGCAACACTCTTCCTAATGCACCTCAGGAGACCATTGGCGTTCTTGGCCACAAGGGCACATTGCTGGCTCATGGTCAACTTGTCATCCGCCAGCACTCCCAGGTCTTCCTCTGCAGAGCTGCTCTCCAGCAGGTCAGCCCCCAGCTTGTACTGGTGCCCAGGGTTATTTTTCCCTAGGTGCAGGACTCTGCACTTGCCCTTGTTGAACCTCAGGAGGTTCCTCTCTGCCCARCTCTCCAGCCTGTCCAGGTCTCTCTGAATGGGAGCACAGCCCTCGGGTGGATCAGCCACTCCTCCCAGCTTGGTATCATCAGCAAACTTGCTGAGGAGGTACTCCATCCCCTCTGTGTATGTTTTTCTTATTTCTGTGATKAGACAAATTGTTAATGCAGTGAAATGCAAGAAACTGCCACCTACATCTCTGCCAAAGTGCTTGCATAGACTGTCAGTTTTCCAGCATTTAAAATACTGTTTACATATTCCAGGATCCTATTTTAAAGATATGTTGGACTGACTTGTATTTATTTCAATAGATTTGATCTGGAAGATGTCAAGAATGTTGGACTCTTTCAAAAATGGTGTGTCATTCCTGTTCTGGGTCTTATAGAGAACTCTTTGTATGATAACGTTCTGCTGCATAACTCCTTGTGCCTCCTGCTGCAAATCATAAATTCATGCTCAAAAGTTGCAGACCTGCTGCTTGATAATGGTTTGCTGTATGTACTGTGTAATACGCTAGCTGCTCTCAACGGACTGGAAACAAAGTGAGTATTGAGTCGGTTGCTGTACAATTCAGACGCAACCAGAAATCTAGTGTAAACTCAAGTTTATTGTATTGTTACTRTTTTCTAAAATGATCGAAGAGCACGTATGAGGTAAGACTGCTCTTGAGGTCTTTATCTTGAACTATACCTGCTATTTTGGCGGAGGGGGGGGGGTGATACCCAATGTAAACAGTGGAATACTCTGAGTATAAAATGCCCTTTCAATACCTTATATTTTCAAATAAAATGTTTTAGAATGTGGGTTTGTCGCAATGCATGCATTTCGGATGCTTTTTCTAGTACATCTCATCTGCGCAGTAGGGTGAAGGCCCAGGAGATACTAGCGTTCTGCTGTATCTGTAGTCAATGTCAAAACTGCAGGAGACGTCTCTTTTGCTACCTGCGATTATACTGTTAAAGATTTTGAGTATGACTTGATTAGCGCAGACTTAGTGTAATGTGAAAATAACTTAATACGTGCATTCTGCACTTCCTCAAGAAGTGAAGGAAGCAGTTGTTTGTTCATTTTATTACATGATATGACGAAGAAATAATCAGATTTCACTTAATCTCGTATAGTTTTAATTAAGTATAGTCCTACATTTTTAAGAGCTGTCATTAGAGAAATCTAGGATCTCATATCTGTTTTTAACTAGTGTACAAATCTGAGAATAAATCATCATGACTTTTCCAATAAAGGTGTATTACATTCTTAATATTAGAATGTCTCAAAGATTTGCAGGCATTTAGTTTGCAAAAGTTAATGATAAAGAGRCTTCTTCACTAGTTAAAATTTTCTAGCCTTCAGCAGTAGTATGAAGTTTTGTATGAAGTAAAATATAATATTTGGTATACCTGGCAGAATCAGTGATGGGAAGCTAATATGGCTTGCTACAGATTACAATCTACCAGAATTTTCATGTTTCTAGTAATTATAACTTTGTTTACAGCATTCCTCTGAATGACTACAAGTTACTTGCATGTGATATACAACAGTTGCTGGTGGCAGTTGCAATTCATGCCTGCAGCTCCTCAGGTTCTCAATATTTTCGTGTTATTGAAGACCTCATTGTGCTGCTGGGGCATCTTCACAACAGTAAAAATGCAAGGATGAAAAGTAAGTTATCTGCTTGCTTTTGTGGTCATGGGACTGGAAAAAACAAATCTCCCTCATTATCTATCTATATATTTATCCTGCTGTTGAGGGAGGAGGAGGTTTTCTGATGCTGCATCCTCCTTTTCTTTTAAATGGTTCTTATAGTAGTTTGCTTAAGGAGCCTGTGTTCTGGTGAAGAATTATGTACTGCTAATATGAATGAACAGTGATTGACCATCTGCTTGTCTATAAGGGTAAAAGTCCATTCAGGATGTTTAAATGGAAATRTTCTCTCTGCCTTATTTCAGATGGACCAAATCCTATGGCTTTTCCATGAGAACTTACTTCCATTCTGTCTGTATCCGTGTAATAGTGAGGTGGCTTTCCTTGCAACTTTCTTGTAATCGAGAAATGTGCAGTTCTGAAACTGTCTGTCTTACATCTGGTAAAAATCCGTAAAGACTTGTAGTAAAGACTTAGGTTAATGTTCAGATAAGGTACATGTGAAATGTCTAACATTACTCCACAAATCATAAAAGCGTGAAAAATGATTACTGTGGAATACTTGTTACATAAACTAYTGAAAAGAATATATTATGAATCTTTTGTTCATATCTCTAGATATGGCAGTTGCTCTGCAATTGAGAGTTCTTCTGGCAGCTATTGAATTAATAAAAACTACAGCAAACCAGGATTCTCAGGAGCAGACCAGTTCTGTCCCATCAGCTGCACCTCATCATGCAATGTTTCAAAAGCGTAAAGGCATTACTGGTGAGTGGCAAAAGTGTAGCATAGTTATACTCTTTTTTTTTTTTTTTGGCTGCTATTGATCTACTTTTTAATTCTAATTTCAATATAATAACCCTTTGCTTTTTGTGAATCAAAGTTTTAGAATAATGTAGCTTGTACCTGTTTTGAATTCAAGTGTGTTTTTATCAGTAGGAGATGATGGGGTTATGTCCTCATTGCAGTTGCTTAAGCCAGGTATTTTCTTCTCTTGAAAATACCAGTTCACAAGTTGCATAGTAAAAACACTATTTCTTTGCTTTTTAAGAAAAACAATTCAATGTGTAGYTTCACAACAGTAAAGAAACGTCAGAATCAAGTTAGCTCGTGTAATCTTAACTCAACAATGTGTGATTGTATTCTTGCACAGCTTTCAATTGGCAGTCATCCTGAAGTAAGTAGCTGGCACTCCACATTAGTAGTGGGGCCTGCAAGATAGCTAGATTCTATTATGGTTGTTCTTCACCTGTTTAAAAAAAAATGACAATTCTAGTTTTAGCAGTGGTGTTTGGCTTGTGACTCTTCCTCTAAAGCTTTTGGAGTCTTCTGGACAGAAATTGGTTCTGCATATCTTGTGTATAAATGAAGCTGCATTTAAGACTATAGGAAGCCTAATTCAAAAGCCTGRTGTGTATTTTGTTTCTATTTTTGTCATCTTTTTCTTAACTTAACCTGTAATAAAAGGTTTTGTTATTCCTTGTCTACCTCAGCAGCCTTTTTGTTTATATGGTCAGCTTCTGAGACACTTTTCCATCACCCTATTAAATATAGCACCTTGCGCACACAAGGTCCAGCATGTACAGGAAAATATAGTTATTTCCTAAAGAAGCAAATGCAGTCAAGGCCTACTGGATCATTTCTGGAAGACATTTTTTTTTTTTTGCCAAAAATACTTTTGCAGGATTAGATTGGGAATAATGCTTCTATCAAAATTAGGGGCAATGGGTATGCTATAAATTATATATACTTAGAAGATGTTAATATAAYTGACTCTTAGTATTGATAAAGGTACTTCCTGGTACAGAAAAATAAATGAAACAATAACACTGGTTATTGTAACCTTGGCTATAATTGCACCGTAAAAAGAGGCAATAAGAGTGACCTTTTAAAATGTATTTTATACTAAGTTGCACAGCAATTTTGATCTTGAGACTAACTCCTTTTGTGGTATCACTTTTTTAATTTTATAAACTTTTAAAATGGAAAATCTGCTATTCTGCTCCTAAAGACATTTACGTTCCCTTTTATGTTAATATTTCAAATGTTTTGTTTTCTAAAATGCTGTGAAGTCTTTGAATGAAAGCACTGGCTGAGTGTGGTCGAAATTAGTGCATTTTAGTAGGATGCTATTAACGCTTCTCTGCTTACAGGTTTTAGGAAACTTTCTCTTGCTCAGTCTGATGCTCTACTGATGAAAATGCGTTCACTAGCAAGTGAAGAATTCAATATGATGATGCAGCGGAGAATGAGCCAAGAAAATCCTATCCAAGCCTCTGAGGCTGAGTTTGTACAAAGGTTGCAGAGACTAACTGTTCTAGCAGTTAACAGGCTCATTTATTCAGGTAGAATTTCTTTGTTCCTTGCTACTTTGATAGAGCTAGTGGAGTACTATATAAAAATGGATTCTTGTTTTTGCAGTATTTAAATATTAGAGAGGAAAGTAATGATAGCGGTACTAGCTTAATGGATTTAATGTTAAAGCATCTTTTAGTAATTTTTGTGTCTCAGTATTACATAACTGACAATCGAATTTGGATACAGTTTTTTCTGAATGAACTGTGAAACTATTTTAATCTCTGGTTATTCAGCTCATGTGTAATTGCCTGAATTATGATGTGGAGACTTAACTCTGTCAAAGGGAGCATTTTCTGTCTCTTCAAAYGCATTAGTTTGCATGTTTCTATGAAATGGCTAGAATTGTTAGCCCACATAGTCATTCTATGTGGGCTAATTCAAATTCTACAAAAGCAACAAAGTTGAACTGCTCTATGATTAAGTGCAAATTCTGAAAGAACTGGTTGTAGAGGAATTAAAAATCAACATGTAGTACTATTTGAAAAAAAATGGGGGGGGGCTGGTAGTAAAAGGAATATTCCCTTTACTGGCAACCAAAAGAACATTGGTTGAGATGCTACCGATCAATTAATGCCTCTTCAATTTTTAGCATCTACTGAAGAATGCCTTGATGTACTGGGTATAACAGAAGCCACAAGTCAAAGTAGACTTTCAGCATCCCAACTGGAAGTTTCTGAAGAGGAAAACCAGCAAGAACTGCCTAGCAGGACAAATCCTTTTCTTAAAGAAATCTTCAAAATGTTGGTAGAAGGGATCAAAATATCTATTGTAAGTAACTAATTAGATGCCCATATTACAGCATGTTTCTAAAGGTTCATTTATTAGGAACTTCTTTTACATAAAGATTTCCTGTTCATAGGAACATGCCTCTCAATTCAGCCAAGGTGTTGTTARAAAACTATGTTCAGTTTCCCAGTTACTGCGCAGTGTTAAAATAAATCCATCTGTTCTGATTTTTAGTGTAACATTTGGTAAAATGATGCTTCTTGAGTGAGCGCGCAGAGGTTAAATAGATTTCTATGTAGACCATAAGAATCTTTTCTCACTTTAAATTTTGAGGCCTGTTGCTGAAGCCTGTAGAATGAAAATCTGCTGCGCATCCATAGATGATGGACCAAAGGGCATGTCTAGCTGAGCAATTCATGCGTGTGTAATGTTTTAGAACTGGTTATATAACTAGGGTGGTGGAGGGGACTTTCTCCTCTCCTCCACCACTGTTGGTTGTAATTTTCTTTTTCTGGCATGCATCTGCTAGCCTGTCAACATTCCAAGCTGATCAGRTTCCTCATGGGTGATCTGAAATGGATTTATTGGAAATATTAACTTACTATTCCATCCTGCCTCTTTCCTCTTAAGCTGTTTTCATAAAAAGTAGTTCAAGTTTGTTAGGTCTGTCTTTCTAACATACCTTATTTGTAATATGTTTGTAGTATGGTTTTTTTGGCTAGTTGTTGCATAGTTCTTTTCATTAATTGAATATGCAGTTTAGCTAAGACGTGCATTTCTAATATCCATAAAGCAAGGTGGAAAATTCATATTGAAATTAAAATTCTAAAGATGAAGATCTTTTTCATCTTTAAAACATCTCTTAATCTGCAGTATCAGCCAGTAAATTAAGCTTAAATACTCTTGAGAAGGATCTTTATCAYTTTGTGTTTTGATCACGTTAACTGTGAGTTTTGTTATGTGAAAAATAAGCCCTATCCTTTTGAGAAGGGAAAAAGAAAGTCACATTTATTTAGGGCACCAGCAGAATGAATGCACCCAAACAGCAGTGGAAGAGAATCCTCTTGTCGTGCAAGGACACGTTCCGTACGCAACTTGGGAGACTTCTCGTGCACATCTTGTCTCCAGCAAGGCCACTCCAAGAAAGAAAGCAGGCTTTGGAGATGATGCGTGAAGCAAACAATCAAGAGATTATGCGTGACTGTCTTAGCCCAACTTTGCAAGTAAGCTCAGTGTTTCAAAGAAAGTGTGTTCAAATTTCCTGATTAAATTCTAAAAATATTTAGAACTGTGTATGTGATTAAATTGGCCAACAGATGGCCCTTGTATTTCTGGGTTTGTCAGCAAAACTTTCTTGGTGGTGCTCAGTGTCAGTTCCAGGGTACTGTAAGCAAGAGAGGGCATTGTTTCAGATGGCTTAGGAGCAGGAATTGGGTAGGAATATTGCTGATTGAGTTCTTCAAGAACTGGAAGAATGTTTGACATAAGAGATAAGGCGTGTGCCACAGTWTGACCCACAGTAAGGAATAAAAGTGCTTACTAGATGATCCTATGACATTTCTGCATTTGTGATCACATATACATTACTCAACTGGAAAACACCTTTCACTGGTGAGGAAAGAACTGATATACCAGCAGTGGCTTCTTTGGGGGAGTGTCATGTTGAGTGTCTTCATTGCCTATGTCTCCTTAACTTATATTATTATATTATTATTATATTAACTTATATATTATCTCTCAATTCAAATTTGGYTAACTGAACAAGGGACAAGCATTTCAGGCAGGCAAAGCTGGAGGCCTCTGGCACACACTTCCTGAAGTGTAAGCAAGGAGCTGAGTTAACTGTATTTGGAAAGGAAACTTAACATTGCTGTAAGCCATTGAAAAGTAACAAGATGTTAGGAAAATTCTCTTATCAYGTGGAGAATTAAATTCAGCAAAGCTTTTTCTCTCCAGGAAAAATTAAAGAAATGTGTCCAAGCTGACTAGAAAAGACATTAAAGATTGGGGAGGGAATGTTCAGTATTGTATTATAGAAATGAATGAATGACTATACCCTTTTCTTTTTCCCTTTTCCTTTCTGTTCATCTTATAGCACGGACCTAAATTAGTGCTCTATTTACATGAGTTAATGCACAGTCACAATGATGAAATGACCAAAGAAGAACAAATAGCAGCAGGAGATTTTATGAACGCATTAAAATGTTGTGGCTATAAATGCATCCCCCTGAGCCCACCACCAAAACCAGACCTAATGAAAACTTTGAAAGAGGTTTGTGAATAAAAAYATGACTTCAAAAATTGTATCTGTTACATGGGGATAGGGTTTTTTCTTTTTCTTTTCTTTTCTTTTTTTTCCCCTGAGGTAGTAGCTTTGTTTTGACTTGAGCATTGCTTCATGCTTTTTACAATTCTCTTTGGATTAGAAATTTGTTACACATGCTTAACACTGCACAACAAGCTCACACATTAACGTTCTTCTAAGTACRTGACTTTACCAAAGCAAAGTTGATAGTTAAAAATAAGTTTTCATTTTAACTTTCTTTGTTAGAACAAAATGAATTTTTATGGTTTCTTGCGAAAATATAAAATCGCATCAAAATGAATTAGAGTGACTGAAACAGACTTCATGGTTTTAAATCTTGAGATAATATTAGTGAATGTTTTTTTTTCTCAGTTTTCCTTTTTTAAAATTGTTGTAACCTTTAGCCTCTGCTTCCTTAATTAAGCTTAATTTTTTTAGGATCAGAAGAAATATGAGATGGAAGAGGGTGTGAACAAAGCTGCTTGGGAGAAGACTATGGCTAATAATCAGCAAAAGTAAGTGCTTTCTTAAAGATGCTGGAAGAATTTTGGAAGACTGTCTGTTCACACCATTGCAGAGTTGCCTGTGTGATTCTTAAAAACGCTTCTTTCAACTTAACAGCAATGTTAACTTCTGGATATTTACTATACCATTATAAAAACATCTTGGTTGCATTTTGATAGACTGTATAATAAATGCCATTGTATAAACTTCAGAATATTGAATCACTTTTTGCATCTGTTTGGTATTTCACCTTTAGACTTACGGCTGTTTTCTTTCCAGTCAACTTTCCTGTTGCTGTGATTTGTGCAATTAAATGCAAGACAAATGTCTCTACAACTAACTCTGATCTACTATGAATATGATATTGTTTATATATATATAAGTACTTTGATAACAATTTTGTGAGCTCTGTATACTGCTGCTACTTCATTTAATTTCATCACATAATCAAATCTGAGAGACTTACAAATGTACCTTAATGCAGGCACCTGCAGTAGCTACAAAAGTCAGCTTAGTCTTGTCCAGAAAAGTGACAAGACTTTAGTATTTTGAATAACTTAAATTTGAGTAGTAATAAATTACTATTCTTCAGAGTTTTAATGCAATGAATGAACATTAATTATTAATGCATCTTAATGTTTAGTCATCAGTCTTCTGAATGGTTTAACAGTTCTGTGATTGTTGCAGTTAATACTTTTGTTTTCACATTCCAAAAAACTATTCATGACTCATGGAAAAACAAATGTAGGTCAAGTTGATGCGAATGTGCTACAACAAGAACTATGGAAATCTGCCAGACTTTAAGAGTGTGTGGGGGTGTTTTGGGTTTTTGTTGTTGTTGCTGTTCTTTTGAAGAGGATGTTTCTTCCCTTCCCTTTTCAGTGTGCTGACTTAACATTTTAAAATACAGCTTTCTTCTTTCTTTCTCTCTTCCACTCCCCATCAGTCTCTTTCAACGTCTGGATACAAAATCAAGAGATATTTCCAAAATAGCTGGAGACATCACACAGGCTGTCTCCCTGTCACAAGGAATGGAAAGAAAGAAAGTGATGCAGCACATCAGGGGGATGTATAAGGCAGAGTTAAGTGCCAGCAGACACTGGCAGGAGCTTGTTCAGCAGCTTACCCATGATCGGTAAGTTATTCATAGTAGACCTGCACTACAGCACTCAGTATCTGATGTGTGCTTAGCATTCAAGTTAGAAGCACTTGAAATGTAGATGATATTAAAAATAGAATGACTTTTGCTAATCATTGGACTGTTCAAGACTGGTAAAATACTTAAATTATTCTCTTATTTTTTCAGGGTGGGTGGCCAAGGGGTATTTCTGTCTCATTTAGCCAAGAATTTTTTGGTCAAATATGTTTCAGTGTGCATAACGCAATGAAGTGTATAGCATAAAGTTTTAATAGCTTTCATTACATTGGATTACTTTTTCATTCATTCATTATGATACCAGCTTGGAGATACCAGGTTTACTTATCTGCATAGAGCAAAAGATACCAAGTCTCATCAAAAAAATCTTGACTGGGAACTAAGCAGTAGTTTTACCACTACAGAACTCTCATATAGGTCATGTTTACAGCAATTGGGCATGAGGTCATCTTTGAGCAGTTGATACACCTTAATAGTGTTAGACACTTTGCATCACTGTCTTCATATGAGCTAGTAACTTGAGTCTTACAGTAAGTAGTTCATAAGTAGGTGGTTAGTGGAATGGTTCAAGATAAAACTGCAGAATTCAGGTGTGTGAGCTGGGGTWTTTTGGGATTATTTGGTGGGTTTTTTTTTTTTTTCATAGAAGTAATTGCCAGAGTAGTACTGCAGAACTTCTGCCTTTCTMTCATTTAAAGAAAAATGGAACAAGTAAGCATATATACTATCTCTGTTGCCAAATTCTAACACACTTTTTTTAATTTTTTTTTCAGAGCGCTCTGGTATGACCCAGTCTATTACCCAACTTCTTGGCAATTGGATCCAACAGAGGGCCCAAATAGAGAGAGGCGACGACTGCAGAGATGCTACTTAACTATACCAAATAAGTACCTTCTCCCAGACAGGCAAAAACAGGAAGGTAATTATAACAAGATTGTGAATTGTTATTAATTGTTGCAAGGGTATATGTGAGTTGTCATGAGTACTAGTTTCTTAAGTACTAAGTTTGTGGGGTTTTTTCTCCTTAATAGGCATGATCAAACCTCCCTTATCTTATCTATTTGAAGACAAAACATATTCTTCTCACTCTTCTACTGTAAAGGATAAAGCAGCAAGTGAACATATAAGGTAGGCTGTGGGTAATATTTACCTCCCTCCTTCCCTCATTCCAAAGAAAAATCCTTACTTTTTTTTTTCTTTAAATAAATATTTAGAGTAAGATAAAGGAGACAAATGTTAAACATTGTAGGCTTCATTGCTATGCTTGCAAGCAAAAGATCTAAACTATTAAGGTGTGAATTTTCTGACTCTTATATAGTATCTCTGCATTTTCAAAATCACTAGAAGCTAGTATCTGGCGTGATACGAGATGGGAATTCTATGAGATAACCTGGTGTTTTATTACTTGTCACTTGTATCCATGACAGGCATTGCAACATGGTCTGGTAGGTCTTTCCATCAGTGTTCAAAAGCAAATTATGCTGTCATCCTTCAGGCTTTTTATAATCTGTGTTAAACTTAACTCTCGAGTTATGTCAGTTTACTATTTATTTCAGGCACTGCCTAAAATACCAAGAGAGAATGTAGAAAGCAATAGATTAAATACAAATACACTTGTATGCAAGTCTAGAAAGCTGAGGATCTATTTTCTTTCCCCTTTGGGGATTTAAACTGTTAGGGCTATGGAGTTCAGAAGTCTTTCTTTGGCTTTAGCCTTTGAGACCATTAGCTTTAGCTACGTGTGGGAGGAAATGCGTGAACCAACAAGCGACACTAGACTTTAAATATATTTCAGAGTTAATCGAAGATGCATCAGTGTAGCACCTTCAAGAGAGACTGCTGGTGAACTATTGCTAGGTAAGTAAAACTTTCAATCTTCATAAATACTTTTCCTGTGGGCTTTTWTTTTTCTTCCCAAAGAGAACATAATTGTCATGAAAATGTTAGGAAAGTTAGTGCTRAGTAATTGATCTGTTACCGGACCAGAATTATATCCTTTATATCAGTTCTGCCTTTCTTGCTGTTTGCATGTGTGCTCTTTGGCCTGTAGTTAGGTTTAAAGTTATAGATATGGCCTGAAGATGTGGAATGAAAAATTCTATTTCTGTCAAGTATGGTCTTGTCCACGTACTAGTCATAGCACTCTTAAAACATGGACAGTGAATGTTTGTATAAAATTAAGATACAATATACAAACAGTAATTTCATATAGCTATTTGCCATTTTTCTCCCCCTCAGGAAAGTGTGGCATGTATTTTGTTGAAGACAATGCTTCAGACGCTATTGAAAATTCTGTGAGTATATCGCACAGGCTTAATTTTTCCAGGCTGTGACTGAGCCTAGCTGTTGTCTACTGTTATTGAGATTGCCTTATCTCTGATCAGAGGTCTCTGGACAGGGCCAGCCAAATTGATTAGTTTGAGTTTAATGTTGAGTGTAACACTTGCTCAGGCTGGTACCTGCAATAGTCCTATTGGAAGCTGGAGCATCAGGAAGTACAGTAGAGAGACTCTCAAATGTATAAATTCTGCTGTACACTACAGGATCACTGTTACCTGGATTTTTTTATACAGAATGCTGTAGCTTCCCTCTTATACTATGAGGAGAAGGCTGTTTTATGTGGGAAACTGGAACCAACTTAATTTTTTTTGATATGCAAAGGTTCTGATACATTACTTTTTTATATATAAAAACTTTAAGCAATGGATTATAATTCTGGCAGTCTTAAGGTAGTTTTGGGAAACTCTGATAGAGCTCCTCCTTGCGTCCACTGGACACACAGCTGCTGTGATTCAAAACATTACCAGCTGTTTTGCTGCTGTGTCCTGAACAGAGCTTGCAGAATGGAATTCATGCCAAAACTTTGCTCACTCCCGTTGGCTGTCCAGTATCRTAGCTTAAGTGCCAGTAAATGTGCTAGAATGCTGAGCAGGGAGCTGCAGTGGCTGAGGTACGGCGTGCGTGCTGCTCTGCCCGCTGCCTTGAGGTGGGCAGTGGCAGCTGGGAAACGTGCGGGAAGAAAATCACAATAACGTCTTAAAGCATTACAGCAAAATTATCCAASTCTGCCTTAACATGCTCTGTAACTATAAACTGGTCCCACTGAAGAGAGGATTCCTRTTTAGAAATGTTGCTGTTTAAAATATTTTTCAATTGCATATTTCTCAGAGTTTTCATGGAGAAACTGAACCAGCATCCTTTTCTTGGACCTATGAGGAAATTAAGGAAGTTCATAAGCGCTGGTGGCAGCTAAGAGACAATGCTGTGGAGATATTTCTAACAAATGGCAGAACCTTACTCTTGGCTTTTGATAATACAAAGGTAATGTGGCACCGGTTGCATAGTAATAATAAAAACGTTTTGCTACTTCTTTGTAACATATACATTTGTGTGTTAGTTTTTAAGGAGATCTGTTGCATGGACTAATATTAAATTTTGCTTAATACTACTGACAAAGCTATACTCAGCCAGGTTTCCAGACAAACACAATCACATTGTAAAGTACATCTCTGATGTATTAAGCTGTTTGAAAAACTTAGTAATATTGAGCACTATTCCATTACAGCAGATCTCTGGAAATTTGTAAATGAGAAACTTACTGAGTCTGGTTTGAAGCTTTTAAAATTATGATTAAAACTGTGATGTTTTCTTTTAGGTCCGTGATGATGTGTACCACAACATCTTAACTAACAATTTGCCTAACATTTTGGAATATGGAAACATTACTGCTTTGACGCACCTGTGGTGCACAGGACAAATTACTAACTTTGAATATCTGACTCATTTAAACAAACATGCGGGCCGTTCCTTCAATGATCTCATGCAGTATCCAGTATTTCCTTTTATACTTTCTGACTACACCAATGAAACACTGGACCTAAATGATCCATCAGTATATAGGTAATATAAAAAGTTTGGAACTGATTATTTCTAAATAATTGAATTGGTTATTTCAGTAAAGCTGTTTAACTTCATCGTATTAAACTGTGCACACAGATGGATGGAGCTATTGAGGAATGAGCCTCATCCATAGTAACTTGGGGTTTCCACAATAAGTGGGTGCTTCACCTATAACATTTAAATGAGATGAGGGTACGAATATGTAATAGGATGCTATGGATCTGACTTGTCATCCACTGTCCTGATCGTCATAAGCATAATCCACTGATTTAAATAGAGGCTGTATTTTTAAATTCATATGACTGAAGACTTCTGGACAAATTAGTTAAACAGAAAAGGAAATAATATTGTAAATGATTTTATGAGTTAAAAAATCACATTGCCTTAACTGTAAATAGAGCTAAGTAAGCTGTCCCATCCTAATAAATTGTTATTAAGCTGATTTAACATTAGCAGCACAAAGCCTCTRTTTTTAAGTGATTTTCCTGATTTGAAAAGGGGGCACTTTGAGTTTACTTGCTTATCTGTTATTTTGCTACGGGTAGCCTGTGGATCTGAGTTTGCAATTAGCACTAACTTAACGTGGCCTTCTTATTCTCTAAGCTTTTTTATAAAGTGCTGTTTTTAAGTTTTGCTTTTGTCCTTTTCGTGTTACTGAAGGCCTTATTCTTAGTAATGCATTATTAAATGGTGTGAATCAACATTACAAAAATGACAAGATATCAGTACTATTTATATTACAGAAATCTGGTCAAACCTATAGCTGTGCAGTCTAAAGAAAAGGAGGATCGTTATGTGGATACTTACAAGGTAATTAGGATAACTTTGGATTTAGTCTTTCTTCTGTGTATCACAGAATCAGTMAGGTTGGAAGGGACCTCTGGAGATCATCTAGTTCAGCCTCCCCGCTCAGCAGGGTCACCCAGAGCACGTTAGACAGGGTTTCATCCAGGTGGGCCTTGAGTATCTCCAGAGAGGAGACTCCGCAACCTGTGGATATATATTTCCTCCCCCCCCACCCTCGCCCCCCGCCGTGTGTGTGCGCCCAAAATGCGTGTGCATGTAAAAGTGAGATGATTTGTAAGCTTTGTTTTTCTTAACATGCCTTAATAAACAAAACACAAATCCAGTATTTTGTATCTATGGAACTCTCATTTCCTATGTGTTACGTTTTCTGAGAATTGTTTTACAACTTGTTTGGAACCTGTGATTGTCTGTTCCTGTACCTGAAATCATAAATCAATGTAATCTTTCCATGCAATTCTGCTTAGGAGGTTAAATTGGCATCTTATATATGAACATATATTTGTAAAGATCCCTAAATACCAGAGAGAGAATTTATTGCTATTGATTTTAAATRATTGCAATATAACTTGTATTTAATCTTTCTCGAGGGTAACAGAAAAGCTGTTTTTTCCTTCAAATACTCGGTGTAACAAAATTTGGAGAACATTTTTTTTCTTTTAAACTGAATGCTGTTTTTTCTTCTAAAWTGAATGCCGCTTTGGTGTTTTTTGTTCTTTTTTCTTAAGATTTTTTGGCTTGTTTACATAGGGCAGAAATAATGGGATGCCCTGCTAYGGTTACAGCCCTCTTTCTTTATTGTTCTTTGGATTGTACTTGGAGAATAAACACTTCGTATTCCTGATCCCTTTTAAAATATGTAGGAAATGACATACTGGGGCTGGAAAGCATCTGTAGCTGGACCTTCAAATTTACATCTATATCGTGGCCTTGTGTGTTTTTTTTTTTTTTTGCTATTTTTTTTTCTCTCCATTTATTATTGAAAAGTCTGTATAATGACTCACCGGTGTTAGAAAAAAAGAAAAACAGTATAGAAGTAATAAATGTTGTAAAGCAGGTCATTTAAATTAACTTGAAAAATGCATAGATACCTAGATAGATTGTTTCTAAGGACTTACATAAGTGACTGCTTTTTGAAATACGTATTTGATCCCAGAACACTTTTGAACTTACGTTCCTTTAGAGGTATCTTCTACTCCTAAACAATTTAGGCAAGCTCTTATTTTTCTTGCTGCTGGAATGCAAGGTCTAGGATGTTCTCTTATCTTTCTAGTGTCAGCGTAGTTTCAYGCTTTACAGAAGCTATAAAAATGCTATCTGGTGTATGAGATGTAAGTTAACAGTCCAGCTGAATGCATGTCAACTTGAATTGAGCTTCAAATGTCCTTCTCTTTAGAAGAGCATGCCTAGTATTTTGAATGGGCATTCAGAACAGTTGCTGAAMTAGTATTTGAATGGCATATTTAAGGTGTTGAAACTGAATAGGTACTTCAAAAAGTGTTACCTTACAGCAAGTTTTGAAGGTGGGAAGCCTTCTTTAAATAAAGATGTAATAGTCTTGAGTATATCTCAATTTCTGAGGAGCTTAAGTGTTGAAATGTTGTATAAGTGATCTCAGCATTTWTGCCTGATAACAAAGGCAAATTAGTCTGCGTTGAAGTTTAAGTAGCGGATTAGTGAGGTGTTTTTTGCTACTGTTTCTKTAGTATTTGGAAGAGGAGTACCGTAAAGGAGCACGAGAGGATGATCCRATGCCTCCTGTACAGCCTTATCACTATGGATCTCATTACTCCAACAGTGGAACTGTGCTTCATTTCCTGGTTAGACTGCCACCTTTTACTAAGATGTTTTTAGCCTATCAAGGTAAGATTATTTTTGTTTGCACTTGCGTTTCATGTCTGGATCTAGTCTCAATGATCCAGGAAAGCCCTACGTTGCTTTGTTTCAGAATAGTTATCAATTTCAAATTGTTGAGATCAGTAAACTTAAATCTAGTGTGTTTTCACAATGGACCCACTCAAATTATCAAGCTAACTGTAGGCTGTATATTTTAGTGTTTATTTAGAATGGAAAACTGATCTATTTAAGTTTCAGTCTGTACGCAGCATCTAGTAATTGAGAAAAAAGAATTCTAAATGTTCTTAGCTAGCTGGTGAGCAGTTAAATTCTTGAATTTGCAGATGTGCAACTGGTACTATGTCTGTCATCAATGTGACAAATCTATTTYGGATTTCTTTACAGATCAAAGTTTTGACATCCCAGACAGAACCTTTCACTCTACAAACACAACCTGGCGCCTCTCTTCCTATGAATCAATGACTGATGTAAAGGAGCTTATCCCAGAGTTTTTCTACCTTCCGGACTTTCTAGTTAACAGAGAAGGTATATGAAGAGGATACCAGAACTATATACCAAAAACAGCCTTAGCATTTGAAGCYGAGAACATTTATATCCCGTGATTAAATAGGTTAAGCAGTAGAGGGGTAGGTTAAGTGTGGAGAGATCTGGCATTAATTTTTTGGGTTATGCTGTGAAGGCTTTTATATAGGACTTAGGAAATTTTCTCGAAAAAGTTTGAGGTGCAAAGGAGTTCTTCCTATGTAGCTGACTTGTTTTTGAATATGCAGGTGCTTCAGAGTCTGTGTGTGTGACCTSTTAATGGAACTATTTTGATAAGCAATCATTGAGACTAATTGTTAGCGTTCATAGAACCCTGTAAAGACATTTTTGAAATCGCTATAAACCAAAATGTTGAAATGCTTACTCCTCTGTTTCTAGGTTTTGATTTTGGCGTGCGTCAAAATGGTGACAGAGTTAACCATGTCAATCTTCCACCTTGGGCTCGTAATGATCCTCGTCTGTTCATCTTGATCCATCGTCAGGCTTTGGAGTCTGACCATGTTTCCCAGACAATCTGCCACTGGATTGACTTGGTGTTTGGTTATAAGCAAAAAGGCAAGGCCTCTGTTCAGGCTATTAATGTCTTTCATCCTGCAGTAAGTACTTGTTGCGTGGCATGTTTGTTCATTGTAATTTAATGGGGGGAAAAGTGCAGCCTAAGTTACTTGGAAAATACCCAGCATGGAGCAGTTTCTTGCTCATGAAGTGCTGAAGAATAAGAAAAGGCTTTAAGCATTTCAGGGCATAACTGACAAGATCCTAGGGTTTGATGTGCTACATAGTGAATCTGCATTAATCATTCTTGTCCAGTGATAGGCAGGGTATGATCATGTGCCCATTTTGTGGAGTGGTGTGTTTTGTTTTGTTTTTGCCTTCTGAATAGCAAGTTGTTTTTAATGGTGCACAGGAAGCTTGTGTGTGTGTTTGTGTGTCTATACATACCTACATCCACATAGCTGCTTCTTCCTCATTCAAAAAGTCTTTTATTTTGGAAGATTCTGCTGTAGCTTTTGATAAGGTTAGAATAGTTTGCATGGAGTTGAGTATTTGTATTTCCTTCATAGTTACCTTTGTTTTGTCCATCTAGTAAGCATTTTCTCTTTCAGTAAATTTGATTTCAAATTAGGGAAGTAATTCTTTTAATGTAAAGATTTGTTACTACTCACTTAATTTTAACACTTCAGATCTTGGATTATATTATTTAATAAGCTAAATCCTTACTGTCACAAAGTCTGTTCATCCAGGTGGTGCTGGTTTCAAAGGCATGCATTTCCTGTGTTTTTGGCAAGCTGTATGTAGTTGTTGAGGAGCTACTGGCAATAGTATTTGATAGTGGTGGGTTTCTTTCTTTCTAAGTAACCATCCAAATATCTTCCCTTTCTTTCCCACCCACCTCTAAGTATTTATTAAGTTACTATCTGGAACTTCAAATATTAAGTTTTTGTGAATGTGTTCATTGGGTTTTTTTGAAGTGAAAAGTCAAGACCTTTGTCAATGTGACTGAGGAAAAGGATGTGGTATGCGATTAGAGAAGCGTAGTCAGTTTTCACTCTGAGAAAGTAGAAGAAATAATTTCCATTCCTAAAATATGGAAGCTCTTACTTGCAGCTCCCCCTTCAATGGAAGTTTTAATACATTATTTAAAAGATTTACAGAAAAACTTTATCAGAAACCTTTCTACTTTTGCACAAGCTAAAGGTCCACTTAAAAAAAAACAAACAAAAAAACCCCCACCTCTTTGACAGGGATTAGTCAAGGAGTACATGTAAGAGCAGCTAAGATAATAAATCTGGTAGTAATAATCTCCATCAAAGTGGTGGTGAAAAGTTTACTCTTCAGTTGCTCTTTAATTGGTATAGCTATTGCTGGATGGCTTCTGGTAAGTCTTAAAATCTGAAGAGTCTYGTTGCTCTAAACTTGTGTATATAGAAACTTTTCTCAAATCAATTGCACAAGCTTATTCCTGCCTTTCCTTCCTGCTATCTAGACCTATTTTGGGATGGATGTTTCTGCTGTTGAAGATCCTGTCCAGAGAAGAGCCCTTGAAACAATGATAAAAACATATGGACAAACGCCTCGCCAGCTGTTTCATACAGCACATGTTAGCAGACCTGGATCCAGGCTCATCATGGAAGGAGAACTTCCTGCTGCCATGGGATTATTAGTGCAGTTTGCTTTCAGAGAAACCAGAGAACACAGTAAAGAAATACTATATCCAGTAAGTCATTTTGATTCACAAGTTGTTCAATTAATATTCACAGATTGTGATTATTATATCTTTATATTTACACTTGAATAATTGAAGATAACATCTATCTATCTTTTACTCTGTTAGTGAAAGTTACTGGCATTGTGCTCCTCTTTGTGCCTTAGACTTTTTCCCACCATTACCTACAGGGTTTGAATTTTCTAGAGGAACAGACTGTTTGCCCTTAGCACAGAGGGACAAGACTGGTGGTTTATCCCTCCCTTCCTCTTAGTTCAGCAAAAGAGAAATGTGTTTTTTTTTTCCTCTCTTCACCGAATACCTTCCTTAGCCCAGCATCCAGTAGATTCGTGTATAATTGTCACTGCAGGCTTAAGCTCTTCTTAAGAATGGTTATCCATGGTGTGTTGCCCCAGAAAAAAAGAGTTCTAGAGGTTCTGCTTCATGCCTCTTGGAAAAGAAGAATAGACTTACTCATAATTATCTATAATTTGTCTGACATACGAGGATTTCTATGTGGAGTCTTCATTCTTATGTTATTAGTGCTTTCAGCACATTCTCACTAACATTCTTCTTGCCACTAAAAGCTGGAACAAGTCATAGAAGATGAGTAATCTGATTTACGTGGGTACTTAGATGTGGATATTTTCTCATTCAGTTGAAAAAGATAACTGAAGTTCTTAACCAATTTATATACATCTAAATGTCTTAAATGTCTTAAAATTACTCTTCTGATTTCTTGGTTATAATAAAAAGTGCCTAATAATTCAGTACCTCAAAGGGTGCTTGTGACCTAGAAAACCCAGGAACTAATATCTAAATCTGTAGTTCACCTGATTTCCTGTTGTCATTGCTAGAATGTTTCAGTGATTGTWCTTAAACTGCAACTTGCTGACAAAATTGTACTGTAAAAAAAGTATATGAAATTAGTGAAGGGCTACTGAAAATTATTTTATGCATTCGTGATATATTGGATGGCAAAGTAAAAATAGATCTGAATTCATCTTGGTTAAAACAAATAGTTGGAGTGCGCTTCACGTGGCTGATCTTGTGCTTTCAATGATGAATTCTGTGTTCATTATACAAACCTGTGGTAGACAAACATATACTGTGATTTGTTTCCACCTCCCAACATCTGTGTTGTCTGTAGGACAGTCACACTTTAGGCATTTTTTTCTCTAAAGTTCAGTAAGAAACTGGATTCTTGGATGAGGAGAAATCAGAACTTATCATTCCACTGTCTGCACTGTTAGTTTTCTACCTCAGCCCTTAGGTAACTTCTAGAACTCACTTAAAACTAGGAGTTTAGCTGATGATACTACAAAGCTTTACACTTGTCTTTCTAGAATTTTAGAATACTTAAGTAATCCTTACCTACTGTTTTTTGTGACTTTAATATGAATAATTCTGCTTCCACTCTAATAAAATAACTGTCTTCTGAAAAGTGTTTACCTGCTTTTAATGTGAACCTTATTTGTATTTGTTTCAGAGTCCATTAYCGTGGATAAAAGGCTTGAAGTGGGGAGAATACGTTGGTTCCCCAAGTGCTCCAGATCCTGTTGTTTGCTTTAGCCAACCACATGGAGAAAGATTTGGCTCTCTGCAGGCCTTGCCAACCAAAGCTATCTGTGGTCTGTCCCGCAAGTTTTGCCTTTTGATGATATATAGCAAGGAGCAAGGTATGAGCACCTTAGCTTTGTATTCCCCACAAAAAATAGCCATGAAAAATGTAAATCTAATGTTATTCTCTAGCAGACTTCCTAGATTTATTCTGTTTAGCCAACAAGTATGACCTTTTTACATGTGTAGTATCTTTCCTGAATGACTGGATTTGACTTTTGATTTTTCAAGACAGCCTAGAGGCATCCAGTAATTAAGCTGGTATTTTTTCTTTAAAATAACTTACACTGCTGAGAAATTCAGTCTAGAGAGAACAAAAAGAGGTGAAAAGAGTGCTGCAGCAGAAAGGAGAATTAAAGGAGCAGTTTGAGACATAGTGAGGAAAGCTATCAGTAAAATTTGGAGACAAAGGATCTTCTGCTTTCAGATAAACTCCTTGAGGGGATTCTCTATTAATAAGGTACAAACAGGTTTTTGTAGTTTTTCCTTTCTTTAAAACAAGTGCTACTGAAGGTCTTAAAACTAAGTGTTCCATTGAAGACATCACATTTAGTTCTCAAAAATACGTAACATTCTCCTTCAGAAGTTATGAATAATCACCTGCCTAGCAGGTTGAAAGTATTGTCAGCCTCTTCCCCTTTTTCCTCCCCCTCAAGATGCAATATTTTTGTCCATGTTTCAAATTGTGTAAACATTCAATGGTCTCTAAATCCCTATTTCTGAAAATTCTGCTTATAGATGAAACCATAGCCTAACAGAAAACATCACTTTAAATTCTTGATTGTTGTATCCTAGCTTATAGTAAAACATGGACCCTGGATTTTTGTTATTGACTGTCAGTGATCAACTTTTTGATTGCATATGTGACTATTTTTTTAATACTTTCCCTCAGGTGTGAGAAGCATGCACAGCACTGATATTCAGTGGTCAGCTATTTTGAGCTGGGGATATGCTGATAACATTTTAAGACTGAAGAGCAAGCAAAGTGAGCCTCCAGTAAATTTTATACAGAGCTCACAGTTCCATCAGGTAAGAATTTTAGGCCTTCGGGTTTCAATTTAATACTGCTAGTTTAATCATGTAGTGAACTGATTTGGCAAACAAATTTTATTTTGAGGGATGAGATTAGGATTCCTCTGGGAGAGGTTGCTTAAACTGCTAGAGAACTGTCTTTAGTATGTTTAAGGGGCTGGTGAGATCTACTGAAGATTCTGGCTTGTGGTGTGGCTGTAGGGTTAGATTAGAAGTCTACAGTAATTTGCTCCCCTTTGGCTGTAAATTCTGGGATGCAAAGAATTTCCCTCTTTAATTCTGAAATCCTAACAAATATCACCTACAGCAGGTATATTTTAACTGTTGGTTTTCTTTTTTAGCCTAGATATTTTATATGGCTTTTCTTAGGATAATCAATGAAAAACAATTTGTCCAAATGCTTCGGCATAATGGAAACAGCAGTTAGAGTAGCTTTTATTAATTTTTTTCTGATTTTGTTTTGTCTTTTCAAGGTAACCAGTTGTGCTTGGGTGCCAGACAGYTGCCAGCTTTTTACAGGTAGTAAATCTGGTGTCATCACAGCATATATGAACAGATTCACAAGCAATACAGTAAGTACCATCAGGCAGAGTTTATATTTAAGGATTGAGATATGTTCATTATTGCTGTCATTTTGCTTTTAATAAGGAAAGTAAGAGAAGGGGGGATTTGTATTCATGACTTCTAAAAATATCAAGTACTTGTTTAGTGTTCGTTTCTAAACAACGCTCTCTGACGTTGTTAGATTTACCTCGGCATGTATATTTGGGTAGGAGTCTTATTTTCTTGTTCATGTACAGCTAGCATTTAGTTAACCCTCATCTGCACACAGAACTGACTATGCATACAGCTATGTGCTCAGGCTAGGGTTTGGAACTGAAATTCCCTGGCAAAATAAAGATCCTTATGTAAAGGGAGCTTCTTTCTCCAAAGGAGACAGAGCCTTTCAAAACCTTAGCTGAAATTGTGGAATACCTTTTCTCAAAGAAAGCAACATTTCAGATGCCACCTTCAATTAAAAAAGTTAGTTACGTTATAGCATGAATGTTAACCACTGAGCCTTTTCACTGTATGTCATACCCCTCAAGAGGAAAGACTGGGAGGAGGAAAGTTACATGCAACTTGTATCACTTAATACACTAATGGAAGTTGCTGAGGTCTAGTAGAAACTTCCCTTATGCTATGTGGTAATAGGCATGGTATAAAAACAAAAATTGAAATTTTTCTTCTGCCTCACTCTCAAAGCTTTTGTCTGAGTTCTTCCAGCACTATCCTCTACTACTCTTCATAAGTAACTTTTTTGACTAGTCATTTTAGTAGTCACTTTGGTATGCTTACAGGATTACCCATAGGAACAGCTAAAGTAACTACTTTCTCAAGTTTAGCTTGATAAAAAGCTAAGCAGACACAAGCAAACATGCTTGTACTGTTGTGTACTCTTCAGTTGCTACAGTAGGGTGGACTAGATGGAACTTTGATATGACCCACTATACTCAGTTTCCTATTTTCAACAGCAGCAAACAGAAGATGCTTCAACAGAGAAGAGCACAAACATATAAAATGATAATCATCTTGGCTTTCTTCTAGTTTTTGGTATGCTGCTCAGATTTTCTGAGCTCAGAAGCTCTGAGTTTAAAAAATAAAGTAGGACTTGAACCCTGCAAGTTTAAGTCAGTTGGCTCTTAAATTAAAGTATCTTAATTGCTCACCAGAATAGTGATATTGTGAATAACCTGCTTTGAGATTTGGATTCCAGCTAAAACTTTTTGAAGTACTAAAATACAAAATCACTATTTTTGTTTTCTGCAATGCTAAAAAAAAAACTCTAGTAATGTATGCTTATCCTCAAGTCCCTCATGTTTCTTAGAAACATGTGGGTTTTGTTCCACAGATGTCTTTTTTTTTTTTTTTTTGAGATAGTCTCTGCTGAACTCCTCAGCACTGACAGTTTTATCTGCCCCAGGCAGACTGACCTTGCTGCCAATCTTGTAGCTCCTGTTGTTAAGTCAGTTATCTGAGCCAGGGCTGTAGGGAATGTAAATGTGCTTCCTAGCATCTGTTCTGTGTGCATCTAGTCAGCTGTGCAGTGATAGTGAAGAGTTTGTTACAATGAAGTACTTGAAACATGAACATTTTGGCCTGATTCATGCTTGTGCAAGTTGAACACACAAGCAAAAAACAGGTATGTTGTTAATTGAATATTAATCAATATTCAAGAATCYAGAATCCAAAGTCGTACTATCAGAACATAGAGCTCCATGTTGTACCTCAAATGGTCTTTTTTCCYTAGCTGTTGCTTAAAATGGCTAAAAAGACAAATGAAGTACTTTGTGATTTATCTTGATAGATAAACCATACCTTCATGAAAAACTCAGCCAAGTGTTTCAGGTTTTGCCAAGTGACTTATTCCAGCTTTTATTCGCTGACTGTTAGAGTTAAGGAAGGATCTATATATCCAAGATACCACACTGTTTTCAGCATGGCAACTGGATGTTATTGTATGTATGTTTTACTGGAGAAAATGTGCCATAGCAAAAGRCAAACTTTTTTTATTGTAATTTGGTCAAGTATCTGTCATGAGTACTAAACATTTAGTCTTGCTCTGCTCAGATACTGATTGTTGCAGTACTACGCAGATTATATCATCCCCTTTAGCACAAAAATGTGAATTTTCTATAAAGCAAGTCAAACTGTCTGTATATTTTTTTTCATTTGTTTCTACTTTCAAGTTTGTAGACCTATTATATATATACCCCATACCCTCATGCAAATATGCAGACAAGGTTCTGCTGCRTGTGAGCAGAGAAATTTTCCTTTCTTTTACAAAGCTTATTCTAATCTCTGTACAGCAAACTTTCTTAATTAAAACATTAATGTTCTGGTTAAGCAGCTCTTCCAATTCAGAGCCAGTTTTCAGGAAGTCTGAATCACTTCAAATGACAGAAATTGAATACAATGTTCAATTTGTGTTCAGTATTTGATTTGATGCTCTAAATTTTTTCTATCAATTTCTAGATTATTGATTTCTTGCATATCTTTCCAGCTTAGCACCAGCTTGAGGAATTCCCAGTAATTTATCATACACATGGCGTATTACCTGCTGAGCTTTTTTTTTTTCCCCTCTCTACTCTTCCAAGTGCATCTTCTAGATAACTAAAACATTGAGGACTATCTGTCACTTCTGTATAATGTGGAAACAGCACAGTCTTGCAGAAAATGAATCAGCTAATTTCAAGGTCTGTAGCTGAGACAAAGTACAGTACCTTTTCCCAGGTGACACTTCAATTAATTGGACTGTGTCAAAATACTTATGTTAAAGCCGTAGAGGCAAAAAATTGAACACTAATGATACGTATAGCTTATCACATATAAAGTATTAAACATAATAAACATAATAACATAATAATAAAGCATTATCAGCATTGTTCAGCCGATCCCTTTAAAAGCAATCGGAGTCATCTATGGAAATTCAACAATTAAACTTATCCCTTTTCAGAAAGACCTTAACACTTTAGTCCTGAGTTCACATTACATCTTGATGTTTTTCAGCCTTCTGAGATAGAAATGGAGTCACAAGTCCATCTGTACGGTCACACAGCAGAGATAACAAGCTTGTTTGTGTGCAAACCATACAGTATAATGATAAGTGTCAGCAGAGATGGAACCTGCATTATTTGGGATTTGAACAGGTACAAGTGTATACGTATAAATTCTACTATTGGTTAGCTTTTTAAATACCAGTTTTCAGCTTCTTAGTGTCTTTACCATTTAATATTAACAGAACATGTTCCATGTGTATCTTAATGTGAAGCAAAAATTTAGTGCTTTCTTTCCACAAAGTGTACTGGAATTCTAAAATAATCAGGAATAATGCTATTATATGAAATGTTACTTGAAATTAAGATAACTTTTTTTTGAAGAAGAATGTTTTTGGTGTTTAAGTTTTAACTCTGGGCTTGTTCTACTTTTGTTCAGGCTGTGCTATGTCCAGAGTCTGGCTGGACACAAGAGTCCTGTGACTGCAGTTTCAGCTAGTGAAACAACTGGTGATATTGCAACAGTTTGTGATTCAGGTATATTTGAGGGTCAAGAAAAGTTGTTTTTCTTGTAGACCATATAGATCATGAGATATGCCATTATATTGGTAACCAAGTATGTATTAATCATCCAAGGTTCTATAAAGTCAAATAAGAGTGTGGTAGGGAAGGGGTGGTTGTCTCTTATACAGAGGCATGCGAATATTTCCAGAAATTATTAAGTTTGAGTGAAGTGTAGAGAGGTACAATAGCTAACAGCTTTATCCCTTTATAAAGACCTGAGATTTGATCAGATTCCTGGCAAATCTAACTTAGGGTTCAAGAACCAGCCACTTAAARTAGATGGCACAAATCCCCTCTTACTGTTTCCCTTCTAGTACATGAAAATTGGTCATTAAAAATAGATGGGTACAATGTCCCAGAGATCAGAAGTGATACAGCTTTTAAACCATTTTATGGTGGCTTGGTAGTACACGTGCTCACTATGACAAAAGCAGAGAAGAGAACTGTGTACTGCAACACATGTGACTTCAAGTCACTTTAAACCTTCTGATCCTTTGAGAAGCTGATTTTATTTTTTGTCTTTAAAACACTTACTCTGTTTCATAGCCCTAACTGTGGTTTAGGTTTCTTCTGATATTGCAATGTCATGTTCTGTTACAGTTGGAGGGGGTAGTGATTTGAGACTTTGGACAGTTAATGGTGATCTCGTGGGACATGTACACTGCAGGGAAAGCATTTGCTCTGTTGCTTTCTCTAACCAGCCTGAAGGAATATCTGTCAACGTGATTGCAGGAGGACTAGAAAATGGAGTTGTAAGGTAAGCAGTTGGATTTTTATATTTATTAAAATGCTTTATAACTTGCATCACAATTTTGAAAGCATGTAGACTCAGTCAAACTGATATTTGGCTTTAAAGAGGTTGGGCAAACTGTTGTCCTGTTTCTAAACCTAGCAGTTGCTAAAATTGAGCATTAAACTATTTTAAAGAAAATTAAATGTGAAGGAAAATGACTTTCTTTCAGGCTGTGGAGTACATGGGACTTGAAGCCAGTGCGAGAAATAACATTTTCAAAGTCGGCCAAACCTATCGTAAGGTAAAAATATTTCAAATTTACAGTAAATGTATTTTCCTTTGGGGGGGGGAACAAAAAACAAAACCGGCCTTGAGTAKTGAACACAGATTTGATGTGAGGACAGGGGATAAACAACAATGTCTGAAAATGGGCATGCAGACCTACTAATTAGTCACGGAAGTGGAAAGAGCACAAATGTACTGTATTTGTAATGACAGTAATAACTAGCTTCTGCTGCTAGCAGGACAAGATAAACACAGATTGAAATTAGCAGGATTCCCTTGACCTGAACAATAGCTACTCTTTATTCTTAAGTTTATTTTTCCCCAGGAGCTGTTTAATAATCAGGAGATAATCTTTTATTTTGAGAAGTCTCAAGTAGACATAAGAGGTTTTTCTCCCTCAGAAGTAAGTGAAGACAATGCGTTTCCTCTCAGCCACTTTTTCTGAGGCTGGAGGGAAACTGTGGAGAAGGGAGAAAATGAGATTTATGATAGGACCGAAGCTGCCGTTTTAGAGTGCTTGTGTAATTTTGCCCATTAGCGTCCACTTGATCGTTTGTATAAGCAGARTTATTCTCATGTCAAAGTGTTTTCAGAAGAACACAGCCAAAGCATCCGATTCTTGATATCCCCGGAGGAGGGATGTCTGTCCCTTTGTAATCGTTTCTCCTGTTGTAGAGTAATTCACTCAACAGATCWCTTCTAGGAATTTTATGTTGTCACCATTGCTGAAACACCATATTAAAACCCAAACCACTAATCATTGGGTTTTAGAAGCAAGAAGCCCTGTCTGGTAGCAGTTATTGTCATTCAATTATCTCCTTTCAGAAACATTTCACAAAGCTTGTTGCTAATGATGTAGTGGCTACTGAATAATTTAAAGAAGTTTGCTTAAATGAGATGGAAAATGGATGATGATCTTCAGGCTCTCTAACAATACCCATGGCATGACTGGAGAGTTATACTGCTGTTATAGCTTAGGAAATACCCAACTGAACAGAAGTCCTATGCTGTTTCGTGAAACCTGACAGATTTAGTTTCAGAAGATACAAGGGACAGCCCAGGAAGCAAGTAGGATCAGCAGAGCTGACTATTTCTTTGATACTGCAAATAAATGAAAGTATTGAACTGCATGACATATCAAATTGCTGGACAAAACTGCAGTTCAGATTGGCTACAAAAATGAGTAACACACTACTGTGCTAATGTACTTGCTAGGACTTGAGCTAATTTTCATTGGCTCTGCTCTTGTAGTGTTTTTAATATATTCTCTACTATTTTTAAACAGCAACAGCCAAATTGGAAGGAAAAAATTTTGTTTTCTTGTTTTTCAGCCTTACATTTTCCTGTGATGGTCATCACTTGTTCACAGCTAATAGTGATGGAAATGTTATAGCTTGGTGTCGCAAGGACCAGCAGCGCTTGAAGCTACCCATGTTCTATTCATTCCTTAGCAGCTATGCAGCTGGATGATGACTTTTTTTGCTGCTAACTCGTTATGTCTCTGATGCACTTTAAATCCAAAATAGATTACAGAATCTCTTGGTTAACTGGATTTTTGAAATGGCTTAAGTGTCTTTAAAATAACTGAGTAGATTTAAAGAAATGGGAAAAAAGAAACAGTCTAAGTTTGTTGAAAACTGTATACACATGCACAAGCTTGAAGAATGTTACGGTCACTGGGAAACTCTGGTCATATATTCCAATACCAGCAAAGAGGCATGTAAATGCTCTAATTTACAAGTCAAAATGCTGCAATATAAAATGTAATAGTATTTTTTTAAGTCACTTAGACACAAGGATTTCAACAATTGATTCAATAATAGTGATTTTCCCCCCTCTTTGCTGTTGTAAAATATCAGCAGTGTAAAGTTCTTTATTTATGAAAATGTCAGCATATATATATATATGTATGTATATGTATACACACACACACACACACACATATATATATATAAAAAACTAAAGTGTAGTGTAGATGGCTCTGGGATAATTGACCCAAAACTTAAAAACCCAAGATGAATCAAAATTGCTTTTTTGAGAAGCAAAGAATTCAGTAGGTGCTTTTTGCACCATCTTATGGTATTGTAATGCTAAAAAAAATTGTTACCTTTATATTTGTAATTTTTGCTGTCTTCTCTGAGATAGGATAATAGTCTTTACGACAGACAAAAATAAAATACCTGTGTCTTAGTGATGGGCAGGCATCTCATGGCATCATGAAGCAATAGTTAGATCAGGGTTTTGTGGGGGATTTGTTGTTTTTGTTTCATTTTCCTCAATGTAAAATGTTAACTCCACAGATTTGTAACGCTAGCTATTGTGATTCTATGGCAGGAGATACATCTTCAGAGCATACAAAACACACACACACACACACACACACACACACACACACACACACACACACACACACACAGAGGTATTAAAGAAGGTACAGGTGTGCTTCCATTCAAGTGTCATTGAAGTTAAATATACTGTAAAATGTTTGAATCTAATGCCTGAATGATTAATGTTCATAAGCATCAGATGACTTGGAAGAGTTTACACAGATGCATTGTGCAAATATGGTATTTATTCCTAGGTGCTATTTTTGGGGGGAGGAAAAATAAGCCTGCATTGTGAAAGGCTTAAAATTTGAAGTCTTAGGCCAGATCAAAAATTAACTTTTCAGCTGATGGATTTTAAGGCCTGTAAACCTGATTCACACTCTACCTTCTAGTCATCTGAAAGGTAAAACACAAGAATGCTACTTAAGCCTGATGTAGTTACATTTTTTTTAATTGTTTTGCTTTTTCATCATTTATATATTCCACCATTGCCATGCAGATGAACTGCTGTATCTTCTCATATTTCTTCTTTTAAGGTTCATCTGCCTTGAAAACACTGTAATTGAGAATGTCAAGTTGTGATGAAGGAAACATACACAAGAGATCTGTATACTTTGAAAAATCCAAACAGTCTTTACAGAAATTCTTGCAGCTTCCAAATTTGAAGAACTTTTCAAACTAGAAAAACTTAATCAGAAAAGTCTTCTCATAGTCTGTGACAAAGACTGATCTTTGGCTTAATTAAGCAAATGGCTGCATACTGTATGAATTGAGTTTTAAATTGCATATATTGTAGCAACATCGTATGGGATGGCTCTAATCATGTTTTTTGTTGTCCAAATGTTAATGTAAGGTCAAGCACAGACTGAAAAACTTTTTGGCTCACGTTGAAGTGATGTGCATTATTTAGAAGAAATAAAACACAAATCTTGTGGTTTAGRGGGTGCTTTTTTGCTCCCTGGTCTGGGGTGTTGCTCATAAAGGCTTATTTTTATAAAGCAGAATTCCACTTGTCGAAAACCAATATGCAAAATTGCTGGCCTTGTAAAGAGTGCAATATTATATTTTTATGTAAAAGTAAAAATGATTTTTTTGAAACAGGGAATATTTATTCAGTTTAACATGTTCTGGAACTATTAAAAAAAACTTTCAATATTAGATGTGCATGTCATAATGAAATTCCCTGTAAATGTCACATTCCACACTGTCTTTGTATATATTGTCACATTGTTGGGTAATAAACAGATCTTTATATCAAATTGCTTTTGAGATGATTACAGCCATGYTTTTGGCTTAGTTTCTCCTTTGTTCTCTTAGAGATCTTTTGCTCACTTTGATCCAGTTTTGGTTTTGCTGGCTCATGTCTTTCATCTTATAAAAAATAGTCTTGAAGTGGGAGGTTCTGTTTATGGCCTACATGCAACACTCAAACTGGAAGAGAGGGGTATGAGATTTGAAATGGGAACCCCCAGGAGTATTACATTTTCTACATGCCCATGTCCCTCCTTTCCATGGGATATGAGGCTATAATTCAGGCAAAGTCATGGCTGTCTAGGCAGACACACCCACACATGCACRTCCTGCCTCATTTTGCCTGGAAACCTAACAAGGAAAGGTGGAAAAGCAATTCTTCTATGGATTTGCTGAGGAAAGGAGGATCCATGGAAGGAAGGAAGGAAGGGAAAGGTGCTGGCAGAAATGAGAGCATAGGATCTCTGCAAAGATCTTCCTGTTGGAAGCCAAAGTTTGGGAGAGGGTCATATGACAGGGCCAGGGCTGATGGAACTTGCAGATTTTGTGGAGGGAAAAGAAGACTTTGAACATGAAAATCAACTTTAAAGCTCCTTTTTGCATTTAAAACACATCTATGTTTGGAGAAAGAGCTGATGAAAAGTCCCCTCCTGCATACTGAGCAGCACCTTCTTTCAGAATTTTTGAGCCATGTATGACTGCATGATATACTACACACTTAGGGGCAGGAACTCTAGAAAGCAATGGGAAAAACATCTAGTTGGTTACTAACAGTCCTCTAGTTTACCTTCAAATGGACAAGCTGAACTCTAGTTCATCTGTGACAACATAGTCTGTGCCAAGCAATAGTTGGATAATGTAACKTGAAGCTTTCTAGAATTTAAACTGGAAATGGGTCTATTTTTCAAAATATGCTGACAATGGAGTCCTAGTAGGGCTGATATTCTTCATATTTTATTTTGTTTAAAGCTATATTAGCTGCTTTTTCTTAATGGAAGTAGAAGTCTCTTTCTGCAAAAACTCAGGAAAATAAGTATAGACTTGGTTCCTATATTCATATATAAGAATATTTTTTAAAATAACCTCTTGTCTTAAATTTTAGCTTAAAGGATAAAAATTATTATAATCCCACAGTAAATACTGCGTAAATGCGGCTCACAACAGTGACATCTCAAATTACTTAATGATCTAACTAACAGTAGTGTTTACCTAACAGCATGTACATCCTTCACCTGGTAAATGGAACCTTTTGTAGAAAGATCACAATGATGCAATATTACCTGTGAATGAAACAACAGTAACAAAGATCAGTTTCAGTTCAGTTTTTGGAACCTTGACAACACAAAACCTCAACAACAGCACACCTCTTGCAGGAGTGCGGACCATCAGTCCAGGCCTTCTGGAGAGACTCCAAGCACCCCCTCCAGCCTGAGACCTGTAGGGCAGAGTCTGCTGCAAGAGGGTCTGTCTGGGTTGAAGCTTCATTCAAATCATTCAAAAGTGCCTTCTTTATTTGGGAATGGTGGGTCCAGGAACTTATTCTCTCTGCCTTCACCGCAGCATGAGTTGTCAGAAGCACCAGGTAAGGTCCACTTTTCTGTTAGCTGTTCTTCTTCCCACATCCCAATATAAACCAGATCTCCAGGCCTGAAGTCATGCACGGGGAGTCCAATGGAAGGGGGGGGGGCCACGTTCACTAAGGTACCTACACACAGATGTTAGCACCCGGGACAAAGACAATAAATATTCTCTCAACATTTCTTCCCCTCTTACATGCATTTGATCACTTCACCCCCCCCCCCAATTTTATTAATTGGGTAAGGTTTCCTCTAAAGTATTTTGAAAGGGCTTCCTCCCTCTTTTCTTCTTGGGGTTATTCTTATTCTCATGAAGGCCGTTGGTAACATATCTATCCATTTAAGATGGGTTTCCTGACACAGTTTCAAAATATGTCCTTTAATAGTTTGGTTCATGCTTTCTACCTTAGTACTAGACTGGGCTCTCCATGGAGTGTGTAATTCTCATTTCATCTGTAAAAATTCTGATGTTCCCTGAACTACCTCTGAGACAAAATGAGGTCCATTATCTGAGGCTATACCTTCAGGAATCCCAAATTGRGGAATCATTTCTTTCAGCAAAATCTTAACTACTTTTGCGTGATTGGTAGAGCATGGGAAAGCATCTGGCCAACCAGAAAAGGTATCTACCAACACAAAGAAATAGTTAAACCGACCACATTTAGGTAATTCAGAGAAATCTGCCTGCCAGTATTCCCTTGGGGTTAATCCTCTTCTTACTTCTCCCATGGGTGGTTTCTTCTGAATTTGGGGGTTATTTGCACAACAGATGGGGCATCTTTTACAATAAGGTCAGCATTTGATTGCATCTTTGATCCTGCAGCGTATCTTTTTTACGCTGCTTCTCATAGCATCTGCTCCCATGTGAGTTTCTTCATGCAGTCTCTTGAGGAGCACTTCCATCATTTTGGCCGTAGTTAAAACTTGTCCATTTGGGGTAACCCACCACCCTTCAGCATCTTCTGTACATGTTAGCCTTTCTGCCAATTGATTGTCTTAATATTCAGGAGGTCTCATGTATTTTTCTACTGGGTATTAAAGCCCCAATAACCTGTCCTGCTAATGCTGCTCTTTAGGCTGCCATATCTGCTCTCCTGTTTCCTTGGGGGGGGCTTTGCAATGCATTATAGCTACTTCTTTGGGTTCCATTATTGCCTGTAACAATCTTAATATCGCTTGTCCATACTTTATGTTGCTTTCTTCTTCACAATCTGAGCCCTTTTCTTTGAAACACGATACCTGGCAAGTGCCCCCAAAATTTAACAGGCTCACTGTTGCTTCTAGCCATATTTGCTCTGAGTCAGCTCCAATCAAGATGTCATCCACATCTGTAAAACAGTGGCATTTTCATTACCTTCCTGACATTGGGCTGGTTCTTTGGCCAAGCTCTCACCAAACAGGGCTGGACAGTTCTTGAATCCTTGACAAAGAACCATCCAGCAGAACTGCCCCTTCCTCCTCGTAGTAGGTCTTTTCCATGCAAAGGCAAAAATTGTCTGGCTTTGTTCTTCTATGAGAATACAGGGGGGGGGGGAAAAGCATCTTTTAAATCTAGCCCTGTAAAACAGTTGTTAGTCTCAGGCACCGAGGCTAAAAGAGTAAATGGGTTTGGCACCACTGTGTGTATATCTTTTGTTATCTTGTTCACTGCCCTTAGGTCCTAGACTAGCCGACATTCTTGGGAATGCACTGTCCTTAGCAGCAGGATTGGTGTGTTGAATTCAGATTGACACTCTCTAAGCAAGCCGTATTGCAAGAAGGCATTAATTAGGGGTTCCAATMCTCTACGTGCTTCCAGCTTGACAGGGTGCTGATGCACCCTAACTGGCTTYGCTCCCGGTTGTAGCACTGTTTTGTCTGGGGTCGCATTTTCCGCTTTGCCTGGCTTCATCAAGGCCCAGACCAGGGGAATCACCGCATCCAATATATCTGAAGGGATGCTTGCACTCCAGCGCTGATCCCATCAAAAGGCAGAYTTGTGCTCTCCATGCTGATTCTGGAGAGATATGGAGCTGCACGGAACTCTTGGACAGAGGTTATCTGTGCACTCAGGCTGCACAGTAAATCCCATCCTGAAAAAGGGAGGGGCCACTCTGGCATACAGAGAAACTCATGAGTCAAATTAGTACCCCCAATCGTACACTCCATTGGTTGCAAGAATGGCCTCAAAGTTTCCTTCCCCGAGCCCCAGCAATGGTAGTAGTAGTCTTACTTAAGGGTCCTTTACAACCAGTTACCCCTGAATGAGTGGCTCCACTATCTAATAACAAATCTATAGCTTCARTCCCCAGCTTTACTGGAACCAGGGCATCAGCTGGGGAGATTCTGGTTTTCTCCCCCAGTCCCCTTCATTCCATATTTGACTCCTCTAACATAATTAGGTCGGTGCTGTCTGGGCTCTGTGGCTTTGTTATCCTTCTTCGGTTTGGACATTCATTTTTCCAATGCCCTTCCTGCCCACAAACTGCGCATTCATTTGGACCCCAGGGCAAGTCCTTATGGCAAGTCCCATCTGCATTGTCAATTTGTTGTCCCAAATCTGGGTTCTGTCACCCGGTGGACAAGCACCCAATAGACACGCRGGGTCGAGAGATTTGTTCATTTCATTCCTGCGCAGAGATGGGTGSTAGGTGGTAAATCCACAAAGCTAGCACACTTTCTCCGCCTCTCATTCTTTATTYATACACACTTTTYGGGGAGCATTTTGTACAAATTTTTCTATTGCTTAAAATTTAAAGACATCAGGTATTCGCTCTGCGCTTGTGCTTTCATATGCCTTTTAATTAGCATAGGAAGCAGAGAAGAGGAGGTAACATCATTATCATGTAATCTCCATCTCATTATTCATTTAGGGGTGTGTAGTAGTATATGTTAATMAGCCGTAAGGAACCTAAGGCCACTTCTGGGCTATTCTGCTGGTTTTGTCTCACCTACCTCTCACAGTCTTCAAAGTACTGCGGTTTCATCCAGGTTATTCGGCCAGAGCGGGTTATCCTTTGCAGTACTGCTTTTCTCTCTCCCTTGTCCTTCAGTCTGGTTAACTACTTGCAGGGTTTTTCTCACAGCATCACTCCAACAATTSCCCCCTTTGAGACTTGATACTATCACTTATCTAGCAAGTCTCATTTAAACAACTTCCATTGTTCCCATATGGATGTTACCTTAGTTCTAAGTATTCCCCATAGTGTGGGTAATCTGRCAGACTGTGGAATAGGCAAGCAAGCAGTAATCTGAGTCACATCATGGATTTTTCCAAAGGCTTGTATAAGCTGCAAAACCAGGTGAGTTGTAACAATGGGCATGCATAACAACACTGTCCTCATTTTCCATCTTAACTCTATAGCGAGGATTAAATAAATCAATATTCTTATAAGGCAGGCCTATTATTATAAATAATAATAGTATCAGGATGCAAAATAACACCTAATAACCCTTAAGAGCACTCTAATTTAAAGTAAAGCAGTTCAATTGCCCAAGTGCAAMTCATCAGTTTTGGAACTTTTGTATTCTTATCTTGAGAGGCCCTGTGCATGTGGCAGCCYACAAATCATAGAATMCTAGAATCACAGAATCAGTCAGGTTGGAAGGGACCTCTGGAGATCATCTAGTCCAACCTCCCCACTCAGCAGGGTCACCTASAGCAYRKTAGACAGGGTTGCATCCAGGCGGGCCTTGAAGATCTCCAGAGAAGGAGACTCCACAACCTCTCTGGGCAACCTGTCCCAGTGCTCCATCACTCTCACAGGGAAGAAGTTCCCCCTCGTGGTCAGGCGGAAC
>NW_028186568.1:737462-742164 GCF_003343005.1 Rhea americana
CCAGAACTGGATGCAGTACTCGAGATGAGGCCTCCCCAGGGCTGAGTAGAGGGGCAGGATCACCTCCCTTGACCTGCTGGCAACACTCTTCCTAATGCACCCTGGGATACCATTGGCCTTCTTGGCCACAAGAGCACATTGCTGGCTCATGGTCAACTTGTCATCCAACAGTACTCCCAGGTCCTCCTCTGCAGAGCTGCTCTCCACAAGGTCAGCCCCCAGCTTGTACTGGTGCACAGGGTTATTTTTCCCTAGGTGCAGGACTCTGCACTTGCCCTTGTTGAACCTCAAGAGGTTCCTCTCTGCCCAGCTCTCCAGCCTGTCCAGGTCTCAATGAATGGCAGCACAGCCCTCAGCTGTATCAGCCACTCCTCCCAGCTTGGTATCATCTCCAATCTTGCTGAGGAGGTACTCTGTCCCCTCATCCAGGTCATTGGTGAACAAGTTGAACAGGATGGGACCCAGTACTGAGCCCTGGGGGACGCCACTAGCCACAGGCCTCCAACTGGACTCCACGCCGCTGACGACAACCCTCTGGGCTCTGCCTTTCAGCCAGTTCTCAATCCACCTCACTGTCCACTTGTCTAACCCACACTTCCTGAGCTTGCCTAGGAGGATGTTATGGGAGACAGTGTCAAAAGCCTTGCTGAAGTCAAGGTACACAACAACCACTGCTCTCCCTCCCCTCATCTACCCAGCCAGTCATTCCATCAGAGAAGGCTATCAGGTTGGTTAAGCAGGATTTCCCCGTGGTGAATTCATGCTGACTACTCCCGATCACCTTCTTCTCCATATGCTTGGAGATGACATCCAGAATGAGCTGTTCCATCACCTTTCCAGGGATGGAGGTGAGGCTGACCGGCCTATAGTTGCCTAGGTCCTCCTTCTTGCCCTTCTTGAAGACTGCAGTGACATTGGCTTCCTTCCACTCCTCAGGCACCTCTCCAGTTCTCCAGGACCTTTCAAAGATGATGGARAGCGGCTTGGCAACAACATCTGCCAGCTCCCTCAGTACCCATGGGTGCATCCCATCAGGACCCATGGATTTGTGGATGTCTAGCCTGCCCAGAAGGTCTCTAATCCTTTTCTCCTCAACCAAAGGAAAGTTTTCCCTTCTSCAGACTTTCTCTCTCACATCCAGGCTGCAGGATTCCTGAGGGCTGCCCTTAGCAGTGCAGACTGAAGCAAAGAAGGCATTCAGTAATTCTGCCTTCTCTGTATCCGTTGTCACCAGGGCCCCCGCCCCATTCAGTAGTAGGCCCACATTTTCCCTAGTCCTCCTCTTGCTGCTGATGTATTTGAAGAAGCCCTTCCTTGACATGTCCTTGACATCCCTTGCCAGACTCAATTCCAGCCTTCTTCACTGCATCTCTACATACTCTGACTGCATTCCTATAATTCTCCCAAGCAGCCTGTCCCCTCTTCCACAGTCTGTGTATTTTCTTCTTCTGTCTGAATTTGGCCAAGAGCTCCTTGCTCACCCATGCAGGTCTCCTGCCCCTTTTGCTGCACTTCTTACTCATAGGGATGCACCGCTCTTGAGCTTGTAGGAAGTGATGCTTGAATATTAGCCAGCTCTCCTGGACCTCCCTTCCTTGTAGGACCTTAACCCATGAGATTCCACCAATTAGGTGTCTGAAGAGCCCAAAGTCTGCTCTCCTCAAGTCCAGGGTTGCAATCCTGCTTGTTGCCTTACTTCTTTCCTGCAGGGTCCTGAACTCCAGCATCTCATGGTCACTGCAGCCAAGACTGCCCCCAACCTTCCCACCTCTAACCAGTCCCTTTCTGTTGGTAAGGACAAGGTCCATCAGGACACTCTTCCTCATAGGCTCCTCCACCATTTGTGACAAGAAGTTATCATCAATGCATTGTAGGAGCCTCCTGGACTGTTTGTGGCTTGTTGTGTAGTCCTTCCAGCAGATGTCAGGGTGGTTGAAGTCCCTCATGAGAACCAGGGCCTGTGATTGTGAGGCTACTTCCATCTGTCTATAGAAGGCCTCATCAACTTCTTCTTCCTGGTCAGGTGGCCTGTAGTAGACACCCACAACAGTGTCACCCATGTTTGCCTGCCCTTTGGTCTTTACCCATAAGCTCTCAGCTGCCTCCTCCTCCTCCYCTGCCCCTAGGCAGAGCTCGATGCGTTCCAGTTGCTCTCTCACATAAAGAGCAACTCCACCACCTCACCCCCCTGGCCTATTCTTCCTAAAAAGCACATATCCATCCATGGCAGCATTCCAGTCATGTGAGCTATCCCACCATGTCTCCGAGATTGCAATGAGATCATGGCCGTGTGATCACACACAGATCTCCAGCTCCTCCTGTTTGTTCCCCATGCTGCGTGCATTGGTGCACAGGCATTTCAGAGAGGTGGTCATGCCTGCAGGTATCCCAGGAAGGGTGTACGAGGGTCGCYCATAACCATGTCCCAAACACACATCCCCAGCTGCATGCACCCGYTGGAGGCCCCCCAACCCAGCTTGTGTTTTRTTGTCTATCCTGTCTCTRTGACACCCCCCCCTTCCCCCTCCTTCCTAGTTTAAAGCCCTCTTTACTAGGCTGGCCAACCTGTTTGCAAAGGCAAATGTGCCCTGCTTGGTGAGGTGAATCCCATCTCTCCCCACCAGTTGTTGGTCTTCAAACCCTGTTCCACGGTCACAGAATCCAAAACCCTGTTGCCAACACCAGCGGCATAGCCAGTTGTTGATTTGGAAAATCTTCCTACTCCTCCTCCCATGCCTCCCCCTAATCAGCAGGACCGATGAGAATACCACTCGGGCTCCCAGACCCTTGACCACCATGCCCAAGGCCTTGAAGTCTTCTTTGATTGTTTCTAGTTTGTTCTCTGTATTGTTAGCAGCCACATGAAAGAGCAGCAGAGGGTAGTAGTCTGATGAGCGGACAAGCCTTGGTAGCCTTTCAGTCACATCTCATATCCTCGCCCCAGGCAGCCAGCAAACCTCTCTAGAGGAGGGGTCAGGTCGGCAGACAGGCACCTCTGTCCCCCTCAGCATGTCCCCCTCACCCACTACAACCACTCRYCGYCTCTTCCRAGTGGTCATGCAAGGCACAGGGTCAGACAGCCCAGTTGCTTCCCTCGAGGCCAGGTCTGGGTTCTCCTCATCCYGGAGTGCACTAAACCTGCTCTTCAGCTGTAACTCCAAGTCTACAGGAGGATTAGGGGCCTTTCTTCTTTTTGTTCRAGAAGCAACTAGCTTCCAACCTTCTTCAACRGTGCTGTGCTGTACTATTTCACTCTTCACAGAGTYCTCCAGCAACTCGCCTGCAGCAGGGRATTGGGACTCCGGGAGCAGTACGGTTTCTAAGAACGCCCTGTCTATCTCCTACTYACTTGCTTGTATGTTTTGCAGTCTACTGACTTCATCTCRCAACTCTTTGATTTGACACAGAGTCACAAGTAAGCTTGTGAATGTACATATTTACATTCAGTAATGTGTTCTGCCCTATTTTGTTTCTTCCTGCTGTTTCCTTCTCCCAAATAATCATCCTAAAAGCCATTGACTTGGTCTTTAAAGAAGATAATGTGTGCTTCAAAGCATCTTTAAAAAGAGGATTCTTCCCTGTTCTCTCTAGTATAGAAAGAGAAATGACCTGAAACTGCTTAAGGTCTGTTACGACAGAATGAATGGGGAAACTGGGAGAAGGCAAAAGAGGTAACGAATGCCTAAACCTCTGTATGTCCCCACAGATCGAATAACAGCCTTTTCAGGGGCACAAAAGAAATGAGATTGCCATAATGGTACTCCTGCATGGTACTTCTMGCATGCTGATTGCTAGAGCAGACTAATTTTCAGTTAAAAACATTAATTGGTACTTTAACTGGCACTGACCTTTCTTGTTGACTATTTGTAACGCAAAAAGTATGCACAATAAATACATAAAGCTGAATCGATTTATTATGGCATATCAGTCATAATAATTGACAAGAATGAGTCTTAATGGTTCTAGCATATTTTTCCCGAGTGGACCTTCTTTAAATTCATTCTATCCTGTATGATAGGAAAGACTGTATGAGCCCTTACCTAAAAAGGGTAGTGCCTGTGCCATGCAAGACTTGTGCATTTGCTGTTTTAGAAACATCTAGAAGATTATTTGATCTCTACCACCTGCTAGTATAATCAAAGTAATTTATCTCATGCAGGCTTCCTCTTGATGTAGTAAAAAGACACATGCAGGTACATGATATGCATCACCCTGTTAATGGACACTGAGATGTTGCTACCTGGAAGACAGGACCRTATCAGCTGCGGAATCAAGCCCAGGCTTCGATTGCTTCAGCATGCTAGTTATTCCACTGCCAAGCCTGGAGCTAGTAACCCACGGTGATATGCCAGTAGGGTACCTGTAGTCGATGCCCCTGAAAAGAGCAAAGATCACCCAAGCATTTTGGATTTAAAGGGGTGAAATGGCTCTCTGCTGCTGGTGGGTCTAAGGGCCCTGAGCCCCGTTTGCCTRTGTTCAAAGGCGGCTGAAGCCAAAGCAGCGCCCCGCTACTCTTCCCTTCCTTCTGCGGCMGGGGCCGGCGGGCTCCCTCCGCGCGCTCCGTCCCAGCGGCGCGAGCCCAACCGTTCCGCGGGCGGTTAACGGCTGCGCCCGCCGCGTGAGGTGGCGGCGCCGCGCAGAGGGGCGGGGCGGGGAGCGGGTGCGGTCGCCCGCGCTGCGAGAGGCGCGAGGAGCGGCGCTC
>NW_028186568.1:742423-768298 GCF_003343005.1 Rhea americana
GGAGCCCCGCCGAGGTGCGCGCGCGCGGGCGGGCGGCGGCGGCTGGCGGCGGCCCGGCAGGCGGGTGCGGCTCTCCTTAGCCCCCGCGGCAGGGCTGACGCGCAGCAGCGGCGCTTCCGCGGGAGGGTTTCTCCGCTGTTGTTGTGATCGTTTTAGCGGCTCCTTTGTGGGAGTTATTCAATTATCCTCGAAAGTCGGCGCGTTTTGTGGGGTGGGGAGGGTGTTTTTGTTTAAGAAARAGCGACTTTTACCCTATTTATGCATTAACGTGGACACTGATCTTAGGGCTCTGTCCGAAGTGCTTAATTCTTCCTTTGGCTGGTTACTGTTAGACACAAGAAAGCAGCTTCCTTTCCTTCTGACTAGTCTAGGCTGATGGAGGCATAAATCTTTCTGCCCAGCTGCTGCTGGCAGTTATTATTAATGTGCAGTGCTGTAAACTGCTGCACAGCAAACCGATTAAGGCAGTGCAGTGAAACAGAAAACTCAGAATAACAAGTTGAAAACCATTTCTGCCATCTAGGAAATAAAGTGCTGAGCTTCTTGAAAGTGTTTGGTTTTTCTACTTTACTTCTATACGTTACAATTCAGTCTGGATATATTTGAAGCAAGATTTAACTGGAATAATCAAATTTCTTCACATATTTCTTTAAAAGTTCACAACTATCTTTTAGGCATAGTGGAAGAAGAAAAGTAGTAAGTTAGGTCCCATCTTCCTGTCTCAGACCTTCTGGATCTCTGATCTGCTGGAGACTGAACTCATCCATGTACATAACCAGTATGCTGATTGTAGTAAATTACATAAAAATATTGGCATTGTGAAATGCCAAATTAGTTCAGCCATCTTTTTCTTAGATTTTTAAATGCTGACAAGCAAGATGATGTTTTCTAATAAAAGGTTTGAGCATAAGGGAGAAGGGTTCCAGGAGCTTGTCAGTTGGACTGGGTGTATTTACTGTTTAAAAGCTGTATTAGACAAAACAAATAAAATTAAAAAAAAAATAAAATAGAGCCATTTTCATTCTTAGTTCACTTTAAAATAAAATAAAAATGCTGTTTTACTGGCATATCCACACAACAACTTCTTTTGTGGTATAGGTTGAAAATAGCTGATGAATAATAGTGCAACGGTAGTATGGGAATACTGACTTCAAAACAGAGTGTTAGAGGTGTCCAACAAAACAGAATGTTAGAGGTGTCCAACTGCAGGAGGTCTCTATTTTTTTTCCTTTTAGCGTATCATCCTAAGCAAGCACCTAATATTTTTCTATTAGTGTTGCCTTCATCCTGCTACACTTAGGATCAGAGTGACTGCAAGTGTGAGCCTAAGAAATGTTCACGTTCTCTATTCTGCAATTTTTCTGTAACAGGTAATTTTGAGATCAGGTCACCATATTTATGGAATGAAAATGATATTATTTCCTTATCGTGAAAAGCATTATCTTGCCTTTAATCTCAGTCATTTATGTTGGTACTAATAAGGTTCTCCTTAACAGACATAGTAGAAAACTGTAGTAGTCTTTTTTTTTTCCCATGCAGCCATGGGGTAGAAAAGTGAAAGGATTCCCTAGCCTCCCCTGCATTTACAGAGCTATGTCAGATAGGGGAAATCTCAGAGTAAGATCTGACAATACAGGAGCAGTTGTTCTTATTCATGCCCTGTAGAAGAAGGAGAAATTATATATCCTGTGGACAGTGATGTTGCGCAGAGCTGGCATTCTTAAAGCAATGATATTTTTAAAGTTTCTGTTGCCTAGTAGCAACTATAGAACAACTTCTTTTCCCCCCTTCTTGAAGCTCCTTTGACGTGTCATTTTGCCATCAAATGGCTGTGAGGCTGTAAATCTTGCTATTTGTATGATGGGTGTGCTTACAAGTGGACAATGAAGTGTGGAGATCTTTCTGCAATCTCGAATCTGATTTGCAGGTCCTTACTCAGGGCTTATTCCACTAATGTCAGTAGGACTTATTATGTGGCTAACGGTTTGTGTGATTGGGTTGACTTTTCTGTTGTGCTACATGGTTCCAAGAACTATAGATCTTGTAGGAAAGTCCTTCTTTAGGGACATGGAAACTGGGTTCTCTAGACTCTACTATAAAACTTAGTAATTTCAGTTCCATTGCTTTAGATTGCTAAAAGAAATTAGAAGGCAGCAATTGGCTTTGAGGATTTCTAGATTTAATTCTACAGGATGCTCTTTTGTGTGATGTTTTAAGATTATATTTGGAAGTGGAAAGTGGAAAATCTTCAGTGCACCTTTTCATCCTTATTCCTGATAGAAATCTGGTTGGTTCTACAAGAATCAATCAGAAATCTATGCTGTGTATGATGAGAAGACATCTGCGCCAAAAAGCTTGAAAACTGTATTTTGCTTCCCTGCTACATGTTTTTTTCAGACTTCTGCAGTTCACTGCCAAGTATTTATAGAGCTTGATATAGAGCTTAGTAAATGTAGGTTGTGCCCCTTACCTATGCAAGGTAAAACTGTACCTGCAAGTGTTTATGCAACTTCCTGCGTTATCAGGCCGTACTTGGCCTTTGAAGTGCTAGTGGGTATGATTTAATCTATTCTAAAAACAAATAAAGAAAAGTTGTTCTTCATAAGCAGTTTTATGAGCCCTGGAGATTATAATCTTTGTCACAGACAAGTTAACAGCATCCAGGAAAAAAAAGAAGGAAGTTTATATGAGGTTAAAAAATAAAAAAAGGTAGATTTCAGCTAGATGGAAGAATATCATTATGGAGTGCTCAAGAGCAATGCTTTAGAAAACAGCTGGCAAACATAGTTTGCCAGCCATCAGAAACTGGCTGAAAAAAGCCATGTAGTTAATGTTACTCTTCTCTGTTAATGTGATCAGCATTCCCCAAAAAAAGAAATGAGTCACTGAGACCTGGATTAATGACCTCACCATTCAGCATAAACAACGAGCTCCTATATAATCTAGGACTACTAGTATGTAACACTAACATGTAGACTACATGTAGTCAGATCAGTAACACAGTTACTGTAACTAAGGTGATTATCAGAAGCCATGTATGTTTGTATTGATCTACCGTATTAATGGGCTGCTGGAAAATCCAAGCAGGAGTCAACCTAGTGAACCCAGCTCAGTAATTTCTGATTCAAGGCTTGGTAAGTAATTTAAAAGATGGGGGAAAGTTACTCCTTTTGAGGATCCTCTAGTTTGTCTCCAAATCTGGTAAGTATTGTGCCATCCCGGGCCTAAAGCCTAAGGAATACTTGACTATTTAAAAGGAGCTGTCAGGAGAGAAGGTTGGAGCCATTTGTCAGGCTGCAGACCGAAATGAAACAGGGAGAGAGATCCCACGACTGTGTTTGAAGCGGGGTCTTTCTCTGATTCTAGGCAATGATCGTTCAGGAAAGGATGTGCAGTAGACTGGTTCATTACTAAAATTTCTTTTCCTTCCTGTACTTTATTTCTAAATAACAATGTTATTTAATTGAAGAATATTAGATTTAAGAACATTAATGAGTACTGTAGATCCTAAGGAGAAAAGAACCAGGTCTGAACTCTGAACCAAAGCTAAAAATGCTAAGAGGACCAGTTCATCTTATTGTAGCCTGTAGTTTGGTTTAAAAGCGGGAGCAATTCTCATTGTCAGCGTCACTTTACATGTGATAGGGCCTTACCTGGTATAAAAACACATCCTGCAATTTGCAAAGAGTGAAAGCAGTTAGCAGTACATTTTGCTTGGTAAGTGGAATGTGAAACTGGAGACATCTGCCTTGTAAAGTTCTCAAACCAGAACTATATATATATATAAAGATATATATGTAAAAAAGAGAGATTAGCTATTTAAATAGATACTGAACACTTCCAGAAGTACAGCAATTAAATATTTAAATATATGTAAAGGCCAGAGTAGGAGCAGGGTTTGGACTAGAGCAAATCTTTATGCTTCAAAATACAAACAAACTCTTACTTGGAAATGGAAATTTTCTCTGGAGACCAAAATAGCTATTTTAGAACTCTTTTATAAACTCTGTTACTCTGATTGTTTTCTAATACTACGAAACAGTTTACCAGAGTAGATACATATTTTCTCTTTCTCTTTCTCTTTCTCTTTTCTCTCTTTTTTCTTTTTTCTTTTTTCTTTTTTCTTTTTTCTTTTGCTGCTTCAGAATATAAGTAAGGATGTGCTTTGTTTGTGGCATTGCTTAGGAAATATAATTTGAAGTTTTAAAAGCATTTTTATGCCTAATAGCCTTTTCAACATTCCATTATGGTATTAACTGAATCTCTTATTCAATAGACACTTAAAAACTAGCTGGAAGTACTAGAAAGTGTTGTTCTCTCCAACTGTGATCCAGCCAGTGATTGTTCAAATTGTCTGGTGTAATGTTTATAACTTTCACTATTTGAGAGAATGAATTTCCAGAAAAGCTAGGGAGAACTGAAATAATCTGGATCATTCATGGAATGTCAGTTGCTTAATTCAGTTAATTTAAATGAATTATACAAAATTAATTTTCTGATTTGTCTCTGGGCTTGAGCTGTGGCAAATACAAAAATGACTCTGTGGCTTTTTATCTTTGATTTTATGTATTTTTTTTTTTTTTTGGCTCTGTGGTCATTTGTAGTCTACCCAGGAGATAACAGAATTTAAGTCATTCATACTAGTTGGAGAGTTTAATTTTTTAAGTAGAGGTAAATACGTTTATTCTTATTTTTACCGGGAAATCAAGACTTAAAAACTACTTGTCTGTGCCAAAGAAAAAGAACAGAGATAAGCTAAAATTTAGAACTCTTGTGAATGGCTAGTATCCTTCCTGCTTGTCCATTGCAAGCCAAAACAAATCCGAAAATTGGTTGGAGTTTGATTGGTTGCTTAGGATTTTTTCGTACTGTGCATTGAATTTTATGTAAAGCCAACTCTACCACATTTATTTAATCTTGTATCTTATGATGAGTATGAGCTAGAAGAATGTAAACAAAGACCCCCCAAAAAGATGCTAGTCTGTTTTAACATGATTTTAGTTGGTTAAAGGGCACTTAAAGGAGAAACTTGTGTTCCATTCGATTAGTGAACGCACATACAGAAAACATATTCTTTGTATTGGCAAATATAAAGCTCTTGTTTTATTTTCATATATATAATTTAAACCTAGACTTTTACAAGTCCTGAAATGTTATTTTGTTTCTTCAGAATAATGTTGAACGTGATTCACCATCATATTTGTATTCTACCATCTCATTTTACAGCAGAGAATATGTATCTTAAAAAGAAGGATCTTTGTGTTATCTTTGAACATCTGTGCTTTGTGAGATCAAAGCAATTTAAAAAAGTTATTCCTTTCTGCTTTATTTGCTCTGGGTTATACTTTTCAATTGTTTCAACTCTGACTCTTCTAGGGAAAACAGAATGAAGGAGCTAATGTCCAACAGTACAACCAATATATCTCAAGCAAGGAAAGCTGTGGAGCAATTGAAAATGGAGGCATACATGGATAGGATGAAGGTAAACTTAAACTTATTGTTGATATTTTGAGTTCACTCGCTACTTTGTGGTACAGCTTCCCTTAAATACTGAAGAAAGACTTGATCAGCCAAAATCAAATTTGTTGAGATATTCAACACAGAACAATATTCAGCTCCTACGAATCAGTTATTTACTGATTGCTTGGTTCTAGTGGAGCAATTTTCAAAGACTGGCTTCTAGTCTATTTTTATATGACGTCTGCCAAAAGCAGCATTTTGYGAATTTGTTAAAATCAGCTAATTGATGCACAGCTGCTCTCCTTTTTCACCTGCACCTGAATATAAGTGCTGTTCAGGTTTCCTGGTGTTAGTGTAAGTATCTCTTTAGGTACTTGAATAAGTCTTTAAGACATTGTAATGCTCTTAAATAATAATACAGGCTGAATTCATTTGATTTGTTTTGTTTTAGCACAGATGTTATTGCACTAAGTAGTGTAGTATGATTGCAATGTTCAGTTCTGATTTCTTCATACTGGATAGCCTGTTATATATGAAGATTGGATTTTAGCAAACCTCCAAACGTATGTGGATTAAACATTTTGGTTAAAGGCATTATTATACAGAAGTTCTTAACATGTTTAACCAAAAAAGACCATAGAACCATTCTTCCCCATCATTCTGTCATCCATTAAACTAATATTTTGTGATTAAATTAAGCACCTAAAAATAATAATCCCATAGAAAGTTTTAAGAAAGCAGTGCTCGCCTCTCTTTCTCTCTCTTGCTCTGAAAATTGTGATTAATTATTTGGATGAAAAATCATCCAGCCTTTATCAAGGAAGAAGAGCTTAGACATGGAAATACTAGAAGAAGGAATGCATTTATATAATCAATTTTTCTGCAAAGTTGAAGAGGATTTCCAGCATTCCTTTTTGTGTAATGCTAATACCAATATTTGTACTGAAGGATAATTTTGAGCTGTAACTTTTAAAAGTATAGGAAGCATTTGAACAGATTTTTTTTCAACTCTCTTGACAAATAAGTGCATTTCTTTAAAACTATTACACAGCATTATTTGGAAGGTCTTAAGATAATTGCACGTAGTTTATTTTTAGTAATATTGGTGTCCTTTAAAGTGAAATGAAACCGCTTAGAAAACATGAGATACAAGTATCTTTTTTCAAAGACCAATGCCAATATTCAATTCTTAATAGTCTGTGGTTATCATAGAATAAAGAAACAAGAATCATGTGTTGCTAGTATAAATACTGTTTTGTTATTAACAGTATTGTATTATACCAATGTGTCATATGCCTTTTGAAGTGCTAGAAATGGAAATCTAATAGCTCAAGAAAGGTCTGTGAGACTCCTAAAGTAGTACTTGTAATTACTGAGTTATTTTAGTAGCTGCTGTAGCCTCTGTAGCATTTAGAGGATTCTCAGCATTAATTTGTGGCTATGGGGGAGAAGGGAAGAACAGCACCGCACAGACTCTTGGCAGCACTAAAGCAGTGGGGTCATCCTTGATGACTCTGTCCAATCAGAACTTGCAGTGGGATCTTGGAAAAGCACTTTCATGGTTACCATTTCAGTTTCAGTAATGACAAGGAAATTCTACTTTTACTAAGATTTGAGAGGATTATAAGAATTTTATCTGTTATACTGGAACTAGAGTGAAAAGCTTGCTTTTAGCATGTAAGATAAAAGCAAGGATGTGTCTGCTCTTCAGTATGGAGTGCAGTACAGAAATCCCTGAATATATGAAGATCTCGTGTAAGGAAGCTCACAAGCTGAGGCTTGATACTGCATAGTTTTACAGCAGAATAACTTTGTTTAAGTACCTGATAAACTTATGCAGCAGTGCAGTTTGACTCAGGGCAGATGAAGGCTCAGCTAACCCCAGAGTTGTAGAGCAAATTTATTGCAGGAGTAAATGGGAACAGAAAGCTGTTGGAGATTTCTTATTTCAAATAAACTTTGTGCTTGTATCACATGTAGGTTGAGATGGAACTTCATTTGGTAGGCATTAACATGTTAATGTTAAAAATGCTAAACTAACCCATAAGCACATGGTCGTTGTTATCATCATATGTCAACACTAATGCTAAAATTATAAAAATTTTAAATAGAGTTTCCTAATGATAAAATTCTTTCTTTAAATACAGCTATTTAGAGATTAATTTATTTGAAGTTTTACAATCTTTTGGGATGTGACTATAATTCTTGGATCAATGTATCAAATGTAGTTTCATTTTTAGGTTACAAATTCAGTAATGTGGTTTAAAAACGTATTTTAGATTGCTCATGTAGTCATAATTCAGCCTGTTTGTCCATCCTCCCTGTGAGCTGAAATCTTGGATGTAGCCAGTCTGGAAGTAATGTTATATAATTACAGTTTTAAAACAGTATTAGATCATAAGCTCATTGATAAAGTATTTTTAGTTCAGAAATATTAGTAATTCACATGAGTAGTTATTCTTACTCATCTGAAACTACATATTTTAGTTGCTCCTTTTTGCTTCAGTTTTTAGCAATGTCTTATAAAGTTAATTGAATTTGCRTAACTATGATTTCTTTTTTGTATCTTGTATAGTATCTTGTTAGTATCGTGTGTTAGATCCGTGTTAATAAGGGCGTTTTCTTAATTATTGGCCTGCCTTTTTATAGTGTAACACTACAGGTTATTTTTCAGTTGGGTTACTCCCCTGTTGTATTCATCTCACCTGAGCTCAGAACTCTTTTGGCAGCAATACAAAATGTCTCCTTATGTGTGTTTTCTCCTGGCATCCCATCTGCTTCTCACACTGTGGACTCTTATACTTTGCCAAAGTATGTATTGGTTTCTAGCACTCCATTCTAGATTGACCTTGCTTCAGGTGGTAGTTGTGATATGCCACATACACATGACCATAGGCAAGTACTTCTTCTGATCAAAATATCAGCATCATTAGCAAAATTTCTAGATAGAATAACTACTTTAGTCCAGGACATACCTAGGTTGTCTGTATTCTATCTTTCTTTCCATGAAGGGCTTAGCCCAGCTTCCAATGACTTAGAAAGGGTAATTGTTACTGGTGCTGAACCAGTGCTGCATAATGGTGTCAGCACAAAGTCTCCTAACATGCACACTACCTTATGCACATATGTTGTACGTTTATTCAAGATTTGAGTGTAGTCACCTTGATTAATCTGGCAACAAAGTTGAGGATTGCAGGATAGCAAGTTGACTTCCCTCATGCTCTGAGGGAGGGGCAGTGCAGGAACAGGACTCAGACACTGATACACCTTATTTAGGTGTCCCTTTGCCCAGATCATGCCATGCAACTCACGTGTACAGCAGGCACTAATTCTATACATATGTCTAAGTTTTGGTGGACCAAGGAGACTTTTCCTGAGGTACTGCTACTTCAGTGCATCTAAGAGCAAAAGAATCAGCTTCAAGATAGACTACAGAGACTTTGGCACAGAGACTCTTTCCTCTTCCATGTCACTCAATTCTATGATTACAGCCTCAGTCAATTCTGGGCTTCCTCAGCAGTTCCTTTTCTCAGTGATAATACAATCTATTGGATTAAACCATGTACAGGCATGAAATTCTTTATTGAAATTCCTGTGAATTTAATTGCTTTATGTTTTTTGCTTGAACCAGCTGTGAATCATCTACCTTGGCCTCATGGGCTTGCAGTTAAAACTGTATACAGTAATGCTTTCTTTAGTGCACTTTGCATCAGCTCCCCAAAGGATAAGAAGAAATAAGAGTGCATAGGAAAAGTCACATGTAAATGACAGGATTGTGCACAATAGGGAAGGTGGAGCTTAAGGATGAGCAGAAGTATGGAACTGGTGTTCCTATCATCTCATCAAAGCAGATATCCCTGATTGCCCATTCCAGAATTCTACATATTTTCTACTAATTTCAGTTTAGAAACATGGTAGTAAATTCCTAGATTTTTAATTTTTCATCCTGCATGGTGAAAATTACAAAAACAAACTCTTTGCTTTTGGTTTCTTTGCTTAACACTTGGAGTACATTTAAGGTCACACTTTTTTCTGTGCCAAGCCACTGAATTACCTTTTTAAATAAATAAAAACTAATTGGTTTTTGTCGAATACAATTTCTATGGGAAGCAGTGCTCTTAAATTGAAACAAAAAGAGTTACACCAAAAACAAACACTGGTAACAGTGAGGTGGGAAGCAAAATGGGATAGTGCAGAAGAGCTGTGCAGTAATTTGGCATTTGGGAGTAGAATCACAGCTGTAAGTGTAACATGGAAGATAACTATTTTTTTTGATCATATGCATGATTGTTAAGCTTGATGCTTAATTATTCCTTAATGATTAATCCTGAACTATTAAATTCCTGTGCAAACTGGATTTGAGATCTTTTCTCTGAATTTATGCATCACCAAATTTGTACATAATCACTAAAATGCCAGGAAATAAGTACCATAGTCTATAGTCATTCTGTATAACTTCTTTGCTTAATCTTTAGTTTAACTGGTTAACTTCCCGAAAGAGCTGTGGGCATCTTCAAAAATAATGCATACATATATTGTAGAGCTTACTTTACTGGGTTTTAGTCATCTTTTGCAGGTATTTCAGACCTCCATAACTATGGGCCTGCCTTTTTATAGTGTAAAACTATAAAACCCAGTTTTCAACCCCTAACCCAGGTCATCCTGCAGCTACATGAATAATGGAACTGACAAGAAAGAAAAGATGTGATTGAGTGGCAAAGAAACGGGTCAGAAAAATATGGCCAAATTTGTTGCAACTTTAAATAGTCAGCGCTTGATAGATTGTCTTAAAATTGCTTTTATATAAGAAAATCATTCCTTTCAAATCATTAGCTGAGTTATGTGGAGAGCTTTGTTTGTTAGATTTGTAATGTTCTTAATTACATATTTAAAAAAGACATTAGGTTATTTTTGCAGGTAATTTAATTTTTAAAAGTACGGTTATTAGCAGGTGTGGTAGAAAACAGATAGCTTAAAGGTGCAATTATTTCATCTTTCAAGACAGCTTGGGACAAAACAAAAGCACCAAAAAATCTACTGTGTTTCAATATTTTAATGGTTCTTATACTAATATAGACTAAATATGATTTGCAAAAGGTACATACCTTGATTTCCAGAATTTCTCTGAATAGGTTTATGAAGGATTGTGAGGAAGCATTGGTTTGGTTTTTATTCCCTCCAGAACTGCTTTTGCTTTTAATCTTGGAAATAGTAAGGATTTATTTCAATCTAGCCAAGTTTTACTGAGAAACTTTCCAATGGTTTCAACAGGGGATTTTGATTTCTTGGATTATAACTGTAAAGGTAGAGAAATTAACTCATTTTTTTCCTCCTGTTTTACAGCTGTTTGAACTAATCAGACATTTAACAAAAGAACAGTACTTCCAAACTTATTTCATTAAACATTATTTTGCAAGCAGCTACAACCAACTGATTATTCCCTTGAAAGACAAGACCACATTGTTAACATTAGTGTGTCCTCCTTACTGAGTACGGAAATCAAAAATTCAAGCTCACTATTCTACTATGGGGGCAGTTGCAGTAGTAGCAGTAATCAGCAAAGAGTTAGATCCGCTCGATTAAAATTTTGTGGTTATGATTGTAGTTGCCCATTCCCCTAGTGTGTTTTAGATTGTTCAATGGATTTAAAAAAGAAAGTCCTACAACTATTCAGAGCAGCAAGCAATGCAGTGTTCTAAGCTTCCACAAAGAAAATTCATGGCTGAGGTGTGAAAGATACAGCACAGCTTAAGAGAGGAGGAGAGGGTGAAGGTGTATTCATTGGTAGTTAGAATGAGTACTACTGCAGTGGATTTTTTGTAAACTGTAAGAATCCTCGAAGGATTATAAACTGAATCTGTCTTACTTCTCTGTAAAAGGACCAGCTAGAATTATAATGCAGAAGTAAGGAGAAATCAGGAGGAGCAGATTCCGTGCCTAAAGATATCAAACAGTGGCCTCATGACTAGTAGAAGAGTGTATCTTCCAGAAATATTAGCAGTAAAGTTGAGGAAGCAAAGGTAATATTGGTGCTTCATCACAATTGTTTCAAGGACAAAGCACTTCTTAATCTTATCCTCACAGGCAGAAAGGCAAGAAGGAATGTTCTGACATTTAAGAACTGTAGTGTATCAGCTACTATTCTTTTTTCTTAAGAAGGTAGAAAATATTCCTACTGGTCTGAATAGTGATAAGTAGTGGGATTGCTGATAAATGTGTGTGAATCTCTTCATTTTGGATGTAAAGGATAAGCAGAGTGGGTTTCATAGCAAGGATAGTAATTAGTCACAATCCTTGACAAGACAGATGACATAGTAATTGCAGCATTTTCCCCTGTCACTGAAGCTTATAATTATTAGTGCAGCTAACGGGATTATGTTCTAACTTTGGCTGTTTTTATCACCTCTGTTACTCTGAAATGTAATGGTAAAATTCCACAGTCCTCCTGAGAGTAATTCTTTAAAGCGTCAGGGTTGGCTTTTTTTATTTTTCTGATAATTTGACAGCCAGATGTATTTTTACACTACATAGTATAAAAATTGTTGTATAAAATGTGATATTGGCTTGATACATATGTATTCCAGTTCCTCCATCTATACGTTTTAAAATATAAAAAATATGGAAGGGTGATTTTCTCTTAAAATTCATCAATCAAAGTGGAGTATTTTTAAGCCACTTCTGCAGTGTGTATAAATTACTTTGAATCTATGTGTTAAGCTGTATTGCGTAGGAGAGCTGAAATGATAAATCTGTGTTAGTTTAATTTGAATATTCAAATTAAATATTTTTATTTTAATTCTTGGTAAAAGCCATTCTGAAACTGTCCAGCAACATTTATCTACAAAAAAAGCTAATGGTGAGTACAAGCTATGATAGACTGATCTTCATTTACCTTCTTCCATGATACAAATAGGATGATTAGGATGTAATTTTATATATTAACAAATCACGTCATTACTGGTCATTAGGCAACCTCTGCATGTTGACATATGCTAAAGAAGCTGTCTCTGCTATAGTCTTCCACCTCTGTTGTTTTGAATAATACTGAGTAGGAAACACGCTGGAGGCAACATTATATTTTGTTCTTTTTTTGGCCAGAGTTCTGACTCTGGTTCCCATTGTTGTGAGAAATGTTTTCATTGCTGCTGGAATGTCATCGACTAACTTAGCTCTCCATAGTCAGTGGTCATTATTCCACAACCTCAACAACAACCTACTCCAATTTGAGTGAAGAAGTGGCCATAATTGAGTTTTATAACCACTGTAATCCCAGTGTAGGAGGATTTCTTCTCCCCCTTTTTTTAAGCATGAAAATACATGGCCTAATAGAGGCTGAGAGGTACAGAATTCGGTTTGTGAATTTGTGTACATTGAAATATAGGTTCCTCAGTTCCTCATTGCAGGTTTGCTTTCCTGTAAACTGTATTATCCTTTGTCTAAGAGTAAACTCATTTGTTTTGGTGTTTAAACACTGTATTGTTGAAGAACCTGCTTGCTCTGCTTTGTGATGTTTCACGTCCCTACCAGCATATCAGAGGACAAGTTAGGTATAAATATTTATATTGTGCTTTTTGCTAGTGATAAACCCCTTTTAATTCTTACATGATGTGAAAGCACAGTAAAATGTAGAGAAAAAAATTAAAAATGGTATTTTGGGGTTTTCCCTTCCAAAATTTATGATTTAAGTTGTACTTTGCTTCCTTCCAATGAAAAGAAATATACTTAGGCTGATGTTGCTTGTCCATATGTGGAACAAGCAAAACAGCTTTGGGAAGATCAGTCTGTTGAAGTCCAGCTTTGGTTCCCTGCTCTTGTAGGATCAGTCGTCTTAAAAAGATTCATAGAATCATAGAATCAGTCAGGTTGGAAGGGACCTCTGGAGATCATCTAGTCCAACCTCCCTGCTCAGCAGGGTCACCTAGAGCACATTAGACAGGGTTGCATCCAGGCGGGCCTTGAAGATCTCCAGAGAAAGAGACTCCACAACCTCTCTGGGCAACCTGTGCCAGTGCTCTGTCACTCTCACAGGGAAGAAATTCCCCCTCACGGTCAGGCGGAACTTCGTGTGCTTCAATTTCTGCCCATTGCCTCTTGTCCTGTCACACGGGACAACTGAAAAGAGTTTGTCCCTGTCCGTTCATTTCTTGAACAGAATATCTCATTCAGGAGCTTAATAATTGAAGGTGAGTGTGCCAGGCATCTTTAATAACCTCAATTTATGGGGCCCAGAGAATTAGAATAGCTGTCTGTTAGGTTTTAGGGCAGTAAAGTTTATTGTGACATGGTGACACTGAAAATGTCACTGAGCTTTTTGTGGGCACCTGTGACTCTGAGTTTGACTTGCTCAGTTTGAATGAGAGTTCAGGAATTTTAAAAAATTCACTARTAATTTTAAATGAAAACTATAAATATGAGAGCAATCTCAATTTTCTATTTTGCCATTACAGTTCTACCTCTCTGGCTCTAGACTGTGCCATCACACTATAAATTTCATTCTTTTGTCCTTGCTTAGCAAGGGAATGATTTCTTTACACCTGAAGTCAGTCTCTATGGCTCATTTTTGTTTGAGCTGCCTCTCTTTTCAAATGCAGTGGTCCTTCTGAATATCTCTGCCTGCTGATTTGCTCATTTTAGTACTCGATCTTCTACTTTGTATTGTCCCAGCAATCCATTGTTCACATATAATGTCTGTGCCCACCCTTTTGTCTCATTATCTAATTCAAAGTCAAGCTAATTTTAAGTAATCTACACATCTGTGCTTCCTCAGCTGTCCTCCTTTCTGCTGGGATGCCAACCATAAGTAGTTTGTGGTTTTAAGAATTCTAGCAGGACGTATTTTAATGAATATTTCAAATATAGGAAGTCAGTTCTTTTGTTCTGGAAATGGACTGAAATTTTATATGAATGCTGATCCAACACAGATTGAGTGCATAGGCCTAATCTGAAGCCTACTACAAGCTGGACTCCTGCCAAAGCAAGCTGTGGGTGAGGAAGCTACATAAGAGTGATGACACACCTGCTGAAAAATACCAGAAATCAGATTTATTTTTCCTCTTCTGCAAAACTATAGTTATGCAAACATGCTGACCTCAGTATTTGACTGAGGAGAGTCTGACATAGTGTTCAGAGGAACGCATTCGTTTATAAAGACTCCCCATCTCAGTCTCTATCATAATACTGAAAATACAATAATTAAACAAAGCAAGAAGATTCAGATGATTGTTGTAAAAATTATCTTGCTGAGCAGAACAAAAATATTTTGTATGTGAATTCTGAGTTCTTGAAAAACATACAAGAGCTGCAGTGAGCCTAATGTCACCAATATTTTAATGGCAGAAAGCTGCAGAGATTACAAGATTTAAGCTACAACTGAAATGTTTTCATTTTTAATTTCATGCAAAATATCTTGACTGTCAACACACTGATCTTGTGTATTGGCATATTTTGACTATATCTTAATAAGAATTATATTGAATTTAGCCCCATGAAACAGAGAACATTCTATTAAAACTGATCCACAAATTGGATAAAGTATACATAATAGCATTCACAGACTTGCACTAGTCATAGATTTGTTAGATTTTATAGGGTAATTCTCAAAATTTACAGAAAGACTGTCATGTTTTGTTATATTTCTGTAGGACTTAGTAAATCTAAAGTAGAATTCTACATTTGGAAACTTTAGAATTGTTTATTCTAGAAGTATAAAAAAAGCTTAAGGTAATTATCAGGTTCAAATTAATGTGATAAAGCATTAATTGTAATAACTTACTAAACAGAAAATATTAGACTGAATTAATTGAAAGGGGCAATATTTGATATTTAAATGGGAGCTATGATTCATAATGGTCAAGTTTTCCTCCTGATTTTTTACTGCTTTTTAATTTCATGTTAATGTGCCTAACAAAAAAAACTTTTTTAATCCGGAGGGGGAGAAGGTAGATAGGGTCTTTGTGGAAAGTCTTACAGCGTTGCTTCTCTGATGACTGGGATTAAGAGCTGAGGCGAAAGGCCTCTACAAAAACACATACTTCACTGTGAATCAATATTGCTTCCTTACTATTAGCATATGCATGTTTCCATCAGTGTATGCACCTGACCTCATTTCTGATGGAAGAGGAACAGTTAAACAGCCATCATATAAATGAATACCATTTCATATGAGTAATTAGATAATATGTATATAAGTATGATTAAGTATGCTCAAGTAAGAGCAAATACAAATTTGGACTCTAAACTGATCTATTCCTATTTTATAAAAGCTTCCAGTATCTTATATTATATGAAGAATTTTTATGCAATGCTGACTGGTTCAGAATTAAGTTTTACAATGGTTCTTTCTTCTCTTCTGTTAGGTATCCAAGGCTGCTGCTGATTTATTGGCATACTGTGATGCTCATGTTGGAGAAGATCCCCTTATTATTCCAGTGCCTGCATCTGAAAATCCCTTTAGGGAGAAGAAACTCTTTTGTACTATCCTTTGAGTCAGTTTTCAATTAAAATGTCTTTTGTTAAAATTTGGTRTTGGTAATGCATGCTTTTACTATTAGCATTCTTTCTTCAGTTATCAATAATTAACCCAAAATTACAATATTTTAGAAAGTAGTGTGTTTTATGCTAAATAAAATTGACTCCTAAAAAAATGAAGAGCAATGTGCAAGTTCAGTTTCAGCTCTTCAAAAAGATTCTTTTGGCCTTAATGAAAGTATTAAGTACAATATCAAATTGTAGATATCTTTGCCAGTCATAGATTTTTCTCAGATCTAAATGAGTCGTACAGACTCTGAAACTATTTTTAACGTTCTCATTTTCTTTCAAAGGTGAATTTATTTGCTTCATTTGCCTTTACAAATTTATATCTAAAAGGAGTAGTGTGACCTTTCCTCAAGTATCACTATTTAGGAAAAAATGCCAGTGATTTACAGTGTTTGTAGTGATCAGCCCTATACAGTATATGGTATTTACAAATATGTTTAGTGAATGCTATAGTAAACTTGACTACAAAAATAATCTTAGTAAATCAACATTGTAACTATAAGCAAGAGAAAGATGTATAGTTATACACTAGGACTGCATCAATAAAGCTGTAGAAAACTATGGTGTGGCTTCTTGTAATTTATTTTGAATGATAATGATTCAAGTTGCTTTAGAAACTAAATTGAACTTTAATATATTGACTGTTCATGAGAGTCCCAGAGAAGGACTTAACCTCTGTCCTGATCAGTGTAGGGAGGAGGATTACATTTTCTAAGCAGGTCTTGTCTATATGCTTTTGCCCATGAGAGCAAGACTTTATGAGGATGGAAGGCAATGGTAAATCAAGGTTGTTCTAGAATACACATTAAGTGAGAATACTGTGCCGTCGATGACAACTACTAAATTTGTATGTTTTGAAGCCTGAGAATTGTCATGAGATGAATTTTCAGCAAGTAATTTGTGGAGGATCTGGGAAGTTTTTTGTTTTGACTTTGCTTGAAGTGTAGCTCGAGGAAAAGAGTGATGTATGAAATTTGAATGGTCTTTCTTCTTCATTAAGTGAAGTTAGTCTCAGTCAAGACATCTGGCAGTAACAACTGCATTATTGTTGTTTTTTTAAATTTCTCTAAAAAGAAGTATCTAGAGCAAATCCACCTTTTCTCAGCAAAGGGATCCTTTTATGTTCTCTAGGACTGTTCTTAAAATCCCTGCTCTGCTATGTTTTAGCAAGTTTTTAGTCCAGCCCTCTTACATACCTAGTGTTTAAGACAATTCCTTGAAACAGCTAGCCTTCTTTCTTTTTCCTCCCAATAAATATTTCACTATAGAAACTGAAATATGTCCTTAGCCTCGTGGGACATTCACCTAAGATTACACCTGCAGCTTTGCATGGTGGATCTTAATCTGAGATAGTGAAGGTTTGGATTTGCATTGCTGTTCCAAAGTCAGTACGGTGAGAACTTGGCTCTGAGTCAAACATACGAGGAGAGTTCCCTCACTGCTCTATTTTGTGTGGTGTATCAGTGTTCTGGAAATTGTTTCTTTGGGTTCTTCAGTGCTGGAACTGGATCTGAGAAACACCCCTAGGAAATGTCTACAAATTGGGCTGAACAGAATTGCTTTTAGAGAGCTCTGTTACTTTGATTGAGTCAAGGCTCTGAACAACCATCCGTAACAGAACATATTTCCTGTGCAGAAACTTGGATTTCATGTGCACCATAAATATCTGCAAAGCAAAAGATAGCTGAGGAACTAAGGGTCTTCGGAAATACCTACATGTTAAATTTGGATGCTTAAAAGAGGGGCAGGCTGATGAATTAAAGCTTTTGGATTTAGCCCACAGTTCATATTTTTTTCCTCAACATATTCTTAGCCATTTCCATCAATGTTTGTTTTTCTGTTTTGTACAGTGGAAATACCAGATACTTTCACTGCAGAGGTTTTACTTGCTTTGCTAATCAACTTGAATAGCATGATGCAACCAGCTACATTCAGCCACCAGTCTAATCACACAAGACGGATGGATTTGCCACAGGGCAACTCATTCACCAGATTTGTTTTAAACTCAACCTCCCTGTTAATTTACTTCTTATAATATTACTGTAAAAACTATGTTCCCTATAACCAATATATTTTTGTGACATCTTTCATTTGAAGATTTTGGCAGCTGAAAACCTCAGTAGTTTAGTAGGCATAGAGCAGCTTCACAGTACCTGTTCCGAGAAACATTCAAATGTCTTGACTAGGATTGTAGGATACTGTATGTGTTCTTTGAAAAGCAAATTTTTCTTGTTTAGGTTCTATATTGGTTTCTATTTCAAACTTTTCAGCTTAAGATTCCTATTCCTAACTTTTAACAAGAATATTTGTTAATGCCTGGTGTGTTCTGATTTATTTTGGAGGTAGAAAAATAGGTTTTGGCTGACCTACTGGCTATTTTTTTGACAGTGAAATAAAAATGGCCTGCTTAAAATATTTTTAAAAAGAAGCAACAAAATGTGTAATGAGGTTCTTTAGGGAATCCTTCCTACACTGTTAATGATTTGGTAACTGCTCTGATCACCATGGCAACATGTTCATTTGTCCTTCTGCATGTATGGTTTTAACTGCAACAGCAAGGAGGAGGAATATAGGCCATCCAGCTTTATTCTCAAAGGCTTTGTAAGAACTTCCATTTGTGGCTCATCGATAACATTCCCATCTAAAATAACAAAATTGCAACAGCTTATTGCAATGTTGCGGGCAGTATGCTTTCTGTTTCCAATTAACATTAGTATCTAAGGCCTTCAGATGGAAACATTTCACAGTAGCTTTGAGCATCAGTTGTTATGAAAGCTGTATTTACAAAAATTCAGTATTCTCAGTCAGAAGGAGAATGTCACTGTTTTGTGCTTGAGGTTTTTCTTCAAAAATTCTTTTGAATTATTTGTGAAGGGATCAGATGTCGTATTTTTAATAGCCAACTCATGTGTGTGGTTTCTTTCATCAGTTCACAACTTAATCAGATAGTTCATTTTATAAATATTAAGATGGTTTTGTGCTTCTATTTTTTTTWAAAAAGGAGTTTAATATACAACTAGAGTATAATATACTATATATTTATTATAGCAGAGTCTATAATATACCTGAAGAGGTTAAACAGTATAAGCATATCACCTTCATGGAAAACAGGACACCCTTATTTACAAAGGCCTTATTTACCATTTCTTTGAATGGATATCTACTGCTGACAAATTGTCAATTTGAAAAGGGGACCTGGAAGATCAGCAGTTCAAAATAATTATTATAGCTTTGGATCACATCAAAAGATATGCCTTTATTCAAGAACAGCATCAAGACATCGGTCCTCTGAAGAAAACAGCATGATTTGTTCTTATTTGTTCTTATTTCATGCCAGCTTTATCCACAAATCAACATTTTAAAGACTGTCTTTTCATCTGTGCCCTCCAAACCATAAAATGTCTTTGTCATTACATTTCTTGCTGTTTTGACATCTGCAGTGATTCGGATAGTCTGCTATTGTTACTAGAGTTTAATGCTCAGATGCCTTGCCTTAAACTCTACATGAAAATATCTGAAAGTTTTTGAACATTTTTTAAAAAATAAATACATGTGCTTTCATGAAGTACCACGTTTTTCAAAAAGAAAAGGGGAAGGGAGAGACTTTCCAAGAGTAGGGTATCTTCTGTAGCAATGACTTTATTTTGATCAGACTGGCTGCCTTGATTCCCCCTGACTTAAATGAGAAAAGAAAAACAGTCCTATTATCCCCCTAGTCTTATATTTGGTGCCATTTGAGTTTTATTTCATGTGCCATTAGGCTTGTCACTTTGTATTTCAGGCACAAAAAATGCCCGCTCACTGTTAACAGTGTGTGGTGTGGCAGTCATCTTACGGAATGAGAATTTTGCAAACAGAAGTTGGATTCAAGTTGACATATTACTAGCAACTCATTCTTTGTATTATCCTAGTGCTTGCTGCTATGAAGAACTAAGATTTCTCAATGGTAAGCTAATGGTAAGTTATAATACATCAGTAGTATTTGTGAGGTGGGCTGTTTTGCATTCTTAGATTCATCTCCCTGGCATATATTCAGTTTAAAATGTCATCATTTCAATGCAGAAAACTATTTCCCATTTCTCTATTATGTGCCAAATTCTCCTTCCTACACAAGGTATTAAATTAGTAGCAGGCTGCTTGGCTAGCGCTAATAAGCAAGAATTTTAAGCCAACTTTATAAAATTATGGAGAAAGGTGGGGAAATACTGGAGGGAAGTTTAAATTAAGCTATTCTAGGTCATTCTGTACATTAAAATAAATACAAGGTTTGGTGTCAATGACACAAAGGTAAACCCAGGAGGTGTTCCCAGCTGGTTCAGAGGGGCTCTGAGAAAAAGGCTTCAGTATCATGTAATAAGGGAGCTAATGGGACAACGACTTTTTGCTGCAGTGACTTGTAACAATAGAATCAACTTCAGCAGAAGGAGAGAACACTTAAAAAACAATGAGCTGAAAAGCTGAATATTAAAGTCGAGAACAGTAATATAACTACTGTTGAGCAAGTTACTTTTCTGATACCAACGGAGGAGCAAAAGATATACTTTGGTAGGACTTGATATGTAGTTTTTCTGTCTTCTCATTGTAGAGGTAAAAACCTTTACTCACTGGCCTAGAAAATACCATGGTTATGGCGCTTCCTTAGGGTTGCATCAGAATCTGGATTTGTTGCTTCAAGCAGACTAACAAAAACTTGTGGGATTTTTTTTCCTAAGAAACAGAGATTTCTTGTACAGAAAAGTAATAATAATTAAAGTCAATGCACTGACTTAAGTAGTACTATAGTGCGAAGAATAACAGGCAAAATTACCAGAATAATTGCTATATAAAGTATTATAGCCACCTGTTTATTTCATTGTTAGAGAAAATGGTATCTGGAAAGTGAAAGTGAAGTACAATGCAGTGAGCAATATTTGAAATAAATGTTGTACATTGCATCTAATTGAATTCAGAGTTATTAAATTAAATGTAGCCATTAATACTAGAACTGATAGGGAAACAAATTCCAATTTGGAATGTATGGAGACGTTTTCTGTTTGTTAAGAGGAAGATGCTTGTCTGAGTTTATCAAGTACAGTTTCCTCACTCAACTTTGTGAATAAACAAAATTTACTCTAAAATAAGGGTAAATAATTTTTCTTTCCAAAATTCCTATTAAGTAGTAGAAATTGCATGGGATYGTCTATTACTGCCACCTACTGATAAAGTGATATATAGCTGACTGAAACAGAAAAATGTAAATAACAAACCTCAACTAGAATGACCTTAAGAATGGATTTTAAATTAATACATGTACACACAGACACAGAGTGAGTATTATAATTTTCATGGTCTGCATTATGTAAGGTATCATGTGTCACCATGTCACTTTTGAGATGTGCTTGAACATCATAGTTGAGTTCCAAACTTCTCAGTTTAGGAAAAGATGAAATTTAGATACTGGGTTTGGTTAAATAGATCCAGTGTCTAGATATAAGCCATTAAAATTTTGGGGGATCTCTGGGTGCAGTAGTTGGAGCTGCTGTCTACTCCTTTCCTGCTTTTTTTGTATTTCATTTTTCCAGTTTCCAAATGTAATTCAGATGCCTTTTTCCTCACTGCTGAAGTGTTTATCAGTTGTGCCACCACTTACCCCTTTGCCCTTTTTCTCCCTTCAGAAGGTGATGTGATTGCAAATTGCAGTTAAATCCTGGCTCTAGGGCTGAAGCAGGTCCCTAGTACAGTGAGCTACTAATAATCTATCCTGCTTTTCTTTCATGAATAGTTGCTTTATTCCTTCACATTTAACCTTCTCTTCTGGCTTCTCTCCTGAGTTTTTTATTTCATGTTTTTTTCCAATTACTGGAATCTAGGTCAAAATCTTTTCATATGCCACAGGGTAAGTATAAATATAGAAATGAACATAGGCCACTGCTTACACTTTTGGAATAGCATTTTACTGAAAATGCACTAAGCATCACGTAAGTGTGTACTTCAAAACACCATTCATTCCACAAAACCTGTCAGTTCTGTACCTTCTCACTGTACCATATCTTGCTGTGCCTCTGAACTTCCGGCTGCACACGACAGCCCCTTTGTGTTTTGTACAGCATGCTCTAAAGAGATACACTATGTTTTTTTCAAAGGAATGAATGATCCAAATGTTTTGTCAACTTGGTATTTATAGAAAAGAACCATTGTAAAAACCCTTCACATGGCACTGATTTTAAGATTTTTGTAAAGTAACAGCCTCTCTCTGGCAAATGCAGCTCACATGACTTTTTGGCTGAAAAATTATCCCTGACTTTCTTGTTCCCAAAACTCTGTTCACTAGTAAGGTTCTTGTCCTGATTCTTGACTGAGAGTTTTCCTGGAGAGCACATCAAGCCTCTATCATATTCATCTGAACACTGAGCTGAGATTTCCAGTATATATATCTGCAGTGCTGATATATGAATATGTTTGTCCTACCTTAAGAGATCAGGTGAAAAAAAATCAGATGCCAAGATGCTCAGGAAGAAATACTTAAACAGAAAATCTGAGAAAATATTTTATAGCCCTGTAGTTTTGATGATTCTTACAGCTACTAGCTATAGACTATTTTATTATCAACAGGTATGAAGGGATTGAGAGATTCAGTTCTCAGGCAACCAAGTCCTGAAGCATTTTAACCATTGTTATGGAAGGAGTCATATCAATATAGGTACCATAAAGGAAATTTCTGACTTTTTGACTTTTTTAGTTCCTTGAACCTCTTAATAAAGGAGCATGTAGAGCAGAACCTGTAGTCATAAAGTAGCGAGATGTTTTTTAAGTTTCTAGCCAGTCTCCCTTAAGATACCATTAAGGAAAAGAACCACAGGCAAAACCTTGTTAGATTCTTGCCTCCATTAAACGTACAAATGAGTACCGGCCTCATGCCGCATCACCTGCACCGTGTGTGCTGCTAAAGCTTTCTAATAGCGTCTCTCTTCACACCGGCCCATCAGGGTCTTTAGAGAGTTGGCTGGTCACATACCGCTGCCTTTTCTTTGCCACTGCTAATTATATGAGCTGGCAGACCCTTCAGAAAGAGCCAGTTTTCCAGAGATTAGTTTTCAGAGGAGTTCCTCAGTCTTTCCTCAGGAGACCCCACAGGTACCAATCATCGCATGGATAGCCCACGCTGAGCACTCTAGGGGCTCATCTATGTCTGTACTTCATCATCACCAGAGGGAAGGCCAAAAGGAGAGGCAGGGAAACATCTCTTCTGTTTGGGAAAATAAGCAAAATCCACTTCTCCGAACAAGGAAGGAAAGAAAAGGTTTGATAATTCCTTAACTTCCTCAATACATACAGTGAATCTGTTTAGGTTACGAACTTTGGGAAAAACTAAAAGTAACATTTCCCACACTCCCAGGATGCAAACCTGCAACCCTTTAAACTAAATTAAAACCACTCTTTCCCTGACTTGAAATCTCTTTTAATATATTTTCTTTAAATAACTGAAGGCACAATGACATTGTGGAATGTGATGTGTCAGCATTACCGGAAGGTGTGGAAAAAGCTTAGCCCCAAATCCCAAAATGGACTCTCTCACCACTCCTTCCTTTGCTTTCAAATGAAGCACACACAGATCAATAATAAAACATAAAACTCCTTGGGGATAAACACTAGTAAAATCCATGCAGCTTTACTGTGCTTCTTGTTCTTCTTTTCTGTTGCTAGTGTCTTAAAGAAATCCAGCCATGCAGTAAGGGCAGGTTTGTCTTTTCATAGTAGATATTTTCATGATTCTAAAGTCTCTGGGGAAAAAAATCATTTTTAAATGAATATCTGGGCTAAGACTTTTCAAAAAGTGTGCCTAAAATCTTGAATAAATATTTTACATACTCAGATATTAACTTGCTTCCCAAAAATACTAGTCACTTCACAGCCCTCAAGAATGTGAATGGAAAGTAGAAATCTACACTTCTGAAAACCAGGTTAATATCTAGGTACCTATGTGTCTGATTGTCTCAGGATTTACATATAAGTGCACACTTTCAGTGTTATACACAACATGAGAAGTACTGCTGCTTGCACCATCAGCAGACTATGAAGTTGGGGGTCTTAGGTCAAATCTCTGGCTTTAAAAATCTTGGAGAAAGTTTTACAGCAAGTGAAATAGAAAAGTCATCCTCTGTGACTGAACTCTGTTTTTAATCATTGTCTGCATAACTAATGAAAATGCATATATATTATCCTTTTGACCAGGATGCCTTGTTTCTAGAGTATAATGAATAAAACTAAGAATAATTTTCTCCTTTTTTGTATATTATGCAGTCCTTTATCCTTGAGCATGGTGAGTGCATGACTGAACCAACAGCAAGGTGTTAAGGACTTGATCCTCTGTGTTATCTGCAGGGATGTTTCTATACTGGGTATGTCTATTAGTAACATCCCCAACAGTTCACCTGGACTGGAGTAAAACTTGGGTAGAAAACTTGTTAACTATAAGGAATATAGGAAAATACAGAGTAACAGTTGGATCAGTTTCCATTTCTGTAGCTGAATCTGCTAAAAGGCAAGTCAAATGAAAATGATGGTTAATAACACATTTTTTTTCTCATTTTTTCCCCCCAGTATTCAGAAGCACCTGATTATTTATGCACATCACTTAGCCAGACAGATTCACCCTGCAGAAGGCCAAGGAAATATTTCTCTGCTTTCGGTGTTCAAAAGGAGCAGAGACAAGTAACTTCTCGAAGTGCCTACAACCTTATCTAACCTTATTTAAACCCACAGCACTGCACTGCAGCGAGTGATGTTTTTGTGGATGGTCACCCTCCTGTCTGGTCAGTCTAAACCTTCCCAGCTACTGAAAGTTGTGGCTGTAGGAGAGATGCAGAACTGAGCTTGGGCTATTAACATCTCATAACATACTTTCTCCAGAGCAAGAATATTACCATCGTTTTTTGGCCATGCTTCAGTCATGCTTTGATTTTCTAAAGTTCCCGCTGTAATTTTAGTCCAATAACATATCCCACTTTTTGGAATAACATATTGCACTCAGAAGCACAAGCGTACACTCACGCTTATGTTTCTGAGTGCTGTAAAGTTGTTGCATTTCTTTGCCAAAGTGAACCACTCCGTTAGTTTTATCAGATTAATAAAGGATTTTTCTGGAAAGCTATTTTTTATTACACAATGACTTTTTAAAGAGGGTCAGTCTGCAATAATTGTAGTGTTGCACAAATAAAGGTTAACTGGGGAAGCTATCTTTTTTTCTTTTTTTCACCCTGGTCCTTCGGAGCTACAATGAGCACAAGAATGAAAGTCACAGAGAAAAAAGAGTTACTGCTGTGTCTCTTATGTTCAAGAGATGTCTCTTTCAAAGATAAGAAATGTATCGAAAGAATAAAATACCAAATATAAAATATATAAAATAATGTCTTATAATAATATATATATATAATGTAATAATAATAATAATAAATAATATGATCTCTTACAATAACTTATAGAAGTTATTTTCTGAGGTGGGACCAGCCTGCAGGACCTCAAGGCTACCCGGCCGTACAGTTGTCAGTAGCAGCTCGGAAGGACCACCTGCTGCCGGGGGATGGCCAGAGTACCACGAAAACGGTACTCAATATCAGCTCAACCCTGCGGCGCTGGCCGCGAACAAAAGCTGCGTTTACGGGCAGCAGAACCAGCCGAGCCCGCTGCCCGGTCCTGCCCTGCGGCGCTCTGGCCTCTCCCGCTCCCTCGGACATGGGCCTGGCCGCAGGGCTGCCGCCTGCGCCACCACCCCCGAGCGGCTTCGGGGGCAGCTGAGCAGCAGGTACCGAGGCGACGGGCGCGGCCCGCCTCAGCCTCCCGGGGCCGCCCGCGCCGCCCCGCCGCATTGTGGGGGTTGTAGGCGGCCGCCGCCGTCGCCCG